>NC_062521.1:12628708-12808708 GCF_022655615.1 Tachysurus fulvidraco | reverse complement strand
TCCGCGGGAGACGCGTGCTGGCGTGCGGGAGCCTGAAGCCATGCCCAGTCCTGAGACTATGGCCATGGTGGAGAGGATGGCATGCAAACTGCTGAGTGAGGATGAGGTGGCTGCAGTAATGAGACACTGCAGTAGGGTGAGCATGGGATTATGTATTCATGCTTCTAGTATGTGTGCCAAACAAGCTGTCCTCAACCGTCCATGCAAAAAAACTGCAACAAAATCCAATTATTCCATGTATAATGTAATATAATGTGCACTGTAAATATAATGTGGCGGCTTTAATGATCACTTCTGTCCTTCGTGTTCACATTTTTTCTTTAAAATACTCCAAGGTTTTGTCTTTTATTGAGGGTGCTTGGTCTCTATAAACCCATAATTTAACACTTTTCTTCAAAATAAAACACCTTGCAGACTGCGGTAGTCAATAAAATGGCAAAAACAGGTGGTTGGGGACACCGGTGCTAAACATTATACTATATACACGAAACAATAAACTACGTTTTTTTTAGTTTGATGTGTCTCCTTGCTGGATGTACAGAATGAAATACATGTTATGATAAGGACAGAATGCTTTGAATGTTTTGATGTATGGCATAAACACAACACATTCCCTACCATGAAGAGATCAACATTTCACACCTACACAACTCTCTTGTCCACTTCAAACCCCTCTAAAAACATTTGAGAATCATCTCTCTTTAAAGCCATATTTATTCATTCAAAGCATGAGCATTTAGAACATATCAAACACAAAATGCCTCAAGTTGTTCGAAGCAGGAAGCATGTATAATGTAGTACTTAGATGTCTCTAATCACCTGGGTTATGCTGCTGAATAAGTTAAGTAGGCCATATCTTATTCTGTGTGCTGTAGTTTTTAGCAGAAAGAGTGGTGGAAGACCTGGTACACCCCCTGCTGGCTATCCTTGACAGACCTGAAAAGTTGCTGCTGCTAAGGGAGATCAGGTCAGGATGGAACAGTGGTTTGCTAATTTTAGCACTTTTAGACTAATGGCTAATTTTAGTGCATTTTAGTCTACCTAATACCAATTTGAGACACAGCATATAAAACTTTAATGTTATCAAGCTGACATGCCATTTTTAAAGCACACTGTGTTTTTTCTTATTTTAAAATTTCATGTGTCTAGAATGATCGTCCCCCCAACAGAGTTGGGTCGGTTTGACAGCATGGTAATGCCGTTTGAACTGGAGGCCTATGACATTTTAAAGAGCCGCTCTGGTAAGACAGTAGAATATTTAACATTCACAAAGTGACCTATATTTTAATGACAAGAGATTTAATATTTTCTAGGTGAGAACTATGGTCTAAAACAGATTGGCATTAAAAATGTAGCACTTAAAGTAAATTACAGACTTAAAGATATAAATCGTGTGTGTGTTTATGATATATGTGTGTTTTGTGTCTTCAGTGCGCTCTCCGGTTCTGCGCTCTCCTCGGCATGATGGAACTCCACGCCGCCATCTAATAACACCCATCCCAGGTAATGCTTTCTGGATGCTATGTGGAGCTTAATAAAGCTATAAAAGAACATCTCCTACTCTTTAGAATTAACCCAAACACACACACACACACACACACACACACACACACACACACACACACACACACACACACACACACACACACACAAACTGCTTTATCTGAAATGTCTTATGCCCCAACTGTAAATAAGAGGTCTGGAGACAAAATGCCGTTCTATAAATATGGCATTCATAAAAATAATGCAGGATATAATGCCATTCATAAGAATAATGTGCAGTGGTCAGTTAATGCCTGTGCTGCAGTCCTCTGAATCTTGAATATGAATCAGTTGTGAAATACAAGTAAGGTGCCTTGCATTGTTTAACCTTTTGAAGTCTGGAGCTTTCTTCTAGTCTTTTAAACCCATTGTACATAGCCGCAGTAGAGTAATTCTACCTCTAGCAGTGGCAAAGGAACTCTGAGTGAGGCAGTCACTAAGTGTGCATATTTATATGTTTATTACAGGTCAGTCTCTGTACATGAATGATATTGATCTTATTTTGCAATACAAATGAAAGACGGACCAATTACATCAGATCCTGATAAGTTCTTTGGGGAATATCCATGTTTATATCCAGTCACTTCATGTATATCGTTTATATAAATTTAACTCCATACATTTACATTGCTAGGTTAATATCTCTCAGGTTAGCCAGAGAACAGAAATCTGGTTGCTCATATCGACCTCCTGTATTAGTTCTTTTTACTTCAGAAGGTTGCATCCAAAAAAATACTTTTTCATGTGTTTATTCTCCTTAATCCTCTGACATCACCAGTCATGGAGCATGTGGTTGTGAACTAATGATTTGGGAAGAGTTTTTGATGTTGAATATGGACTGTATAGCGTCCTTGTTGCATTTGGTTTATCTGGTGGCTTCTGAGACTCAAGACTCATGAAAGAACCAGGATTTTGTATTTTGTGTGTGCTTCTGTGTGCTAGTATATTTGTAATCATACAGTACCAATTTTGGTTCTTTTCTCAGACTACAGGGGAGGCTTCCATCTACAGGCTGTGCAAGATTTGGAGCGAGATCGACAGCTGATGCAGGAGCTGGAGCGACTCAGGCTGACCAGCCTCCCAACTGGCAAACTCCCTCCTTCCCGAGCATTCACACCTCTGTTGGACATACCCGTGGACAGTTACATTTCTGGCTCCATTCGGCAGCGCTCCTTAAGCCCAGCTCGCCCCAAACAGCTGCTTAATGAGTCCCCCAAAAGTACAGAGAGGCGTGGACGTTCCCCTAAACGACAAGAACATGATTTGCCTCAAAGGTCAAGCACTCCAGAGCGAGGAAGATCACCGTACAGGAACGGCCATGACAAAGCTACAAAGGCCAGATCTGGCAATGGAAGAGAGGTTAAGTACACCGTAATGAGTGCACACAGAAGGAGCAGAACACCACTAACACAGGTATTTGGGCCAGACATGCCACACAACCCGATGGAAAGGGAGCAGGCAAATGGACATGCTGGTTCCTCGGAGAACAGCCAAACCAGCCTGCCAGTGCAGGAGTATGAGCTGACCACTGTCTTCATCTCTAAGTGCAAACAGTCTCTGGGTGAGTGTGCATGGCAGTTTTTTGGTCATAAAGTTTTAGTGAATTACAACATTCGTGGGGAAATTAAAAGTCAAAACCAGAGCACACTAAACACTGGGTGGAAATGTATTATCACAAAGAAGCTAACTGATTTGAGGAAAACAGCTTATTTCTCTACAACTAGCCATGTTTACAATTTTATTAAGATCAATAAAAAAGTACCTGCTCCACTTTACCTGTAGGTGTCAGTGATTAGCCTTGTGAGTTCACTGACAAAGCAATTCCAGGAGCAAGAAAATTGTCAGACAAAACAGATACTTTAAAGTTGACGTTCGGGCGGTTAGCTTGCCAGATGTTAACAGTCATTTAATATTCCACTACCTGACATTTTCACTGACAGCCAGTGGGAGATTTCAATGTAGATTTCTTTTTCTGTGTTGTAGAATTTCATAAATAAAAATCAAATAATCAGTGCATGTGGATGAGAGGAGATGAGAAAATGTTTCCCATTGGAAATGTAAAGAATTGAAAAATTCCATTTCAGTAACACAGAAGCAAAGTATAAACACAGTAACAATGTCGAATGACAAGTATTTACCTCATCTGATCGTCTTATTTGCTTAATAAATGGAAATTAGGGAAGCAAATACTTTTAAATAGAGTGATGATCGATCTACATAGGAGGCCCCAAAAACTAGTAATTTAGGAGTAACTGTAAATATTTATTGTAATTAAATAAAGTAAATAATTCAGTTTTAGGATTAAGTTGTATATCATATAATGATTTCTTTCATCTGACAGGTATAAGTATCTCAGGGGGCATCGAGTCCAAGGTCCAGCCAGTGGTGAAGATTGAAAAGATATTCCCCGGAGGAGCGGCATCCACTAGTGACGTGTTAAAGGTACTTGATTTACGGCAAACTTCTCAGTTACTTGTGAAGTGTATAGCAGATACTACATGAACCACAGGCACTAATGACACTATTACACTGTGTCCCGTTACACTATATGCTGCCTACATCACGACTGTATCAGTTTTCCATGCTTTGCTAAGACTTTCACTAAAACCAGTGGGCAAAACCTATTCATTTTCTTTTGAAATGAATATGTAGAATCCTAGTAGCTGTTCCTTAGGATTTTTTTTTAATTAAATATTTAAAACATGACAGAAAAGAGCTGATGGTTTCTGGTCTTTCTACTGTTAAGATGTATTCTGTTGCGCTTGTGAGTGTCGATTATATCTTATCATGGTTTGTCTTATTATCAAGGGAATATTATTTTAAAAATTAAATGTAAATTTTAAGACAAAAGTGACAGATCAGGTCAAATGCAGGCAGTCAAAAATACTATAAAGCACAATTAGGACAATAATGAGCACATTATTATCACATAAGCACATTGACCCATGCACACATCTAATATTGTAAAGGTGGATAAAATATTCTGCATGAAGGATTGGACCTTATCAGAGATTATAGGAAGTGTTACTCTGTCCAGGGCAACAACAGAATGAGCTTTTGGGGCAGTCGTGGCCTAATGGTTAGAGAGTCTGACTCCTAACCCTTAGGTTGTTGGTTCGAGTCTCGGGCCAGCCACGACTGACGTGCCCTTGAACAAGGCACCAAACCCCCCAACTGCTCCCCGGGCGCCGCAGCATAAATGGCTGCCCACTGCTCCGGGTGTGTGTTCATGGCGGGTGTGTGTTCACTGCTGTGTGTGTGTGTACTTTGGTTGGGTTAAATGCAGAGAACGAATTCTGAGTATGGGTCACCGTACTTAGCCGTATGTCACGTCACTTTCACCTTCTTTTTTGCATGCAAAACAAAATGTCCCAGTACGTCTAACTTTTACTTTTTTTTTTTTTTTGCAAATTATTTTTTGACATTTTCATGAAGTGTGACAATAAATCTGGAGTGCTCAGTATGATGGCTGGGCTTACAGTAACCAGGATAATGAAAGTAGCAACTTCCGACAGGTCTTCTAGTATTTAAGCTATCTCTCTAAGCACCTACTTGAGCATCTCTCTTGCACACTTGGATAGAACTGGGAACTGAATCTTTCCTGATCTGTCAATAACTGTTACCGTACGTGAGAAGAACATCTCTAAATAATATATCTCTGAAAATTAATTTCATGACGGACATGTTATGATACAAAACTCTTTAGCATACAGTAGCTATGTGTCACCAAACAGACTGAGCTGAATATTAGAAAGGTCATAGTTTAGGGTCACTAAAGGTTACAGGAAGATACCTGTCACTGGAAACTCCATCACAGTAACCTTCAATGCTAGGTCAAACCTTTGGAAATCCCTTGTGTGTGTGTGTGTGTGTGTGTGTGTGTGTGTGTGTGTGTGTGTGTGTGTGTGTGTGTGTGTGTGTGTGTGTGTGTGTGTGTGTGTGTGTGCTGGGGGGCCTCTGCCTCGATGGCAGCCTATCAGGTGTCGGCACTTCCTCGCTCTGCTGTGAGCGACTCATGTTGCAGTCACTCAAGAGATCCAGTGTCACATATTGAGTCCTTCAATTCCCATAAATTCCTTTCACCTCATGCATGTGATAAGGCCTAGTGCAAAGGATTCAAATAATCTGTCTATGAGGGTGTGTTTTAACACATCACAATGGCCACCATATCACTTATTTTCGCACCTTGAGGCCACTGGAATAGTATGGACACTGCAGACCTGCTATCATGTGTGCACTCTGCAATTCCATTCCTCTCTCAGTGCAGAGGAAGTGCAGGTTGTGGCTTGATAATGTTAACACACTCTGATCCTTTTTCTTAAGCAGATATCTGTGTTATCAATGCAGCAAGCACTCAGGACACACTCAGCTGGTCTCAGCCACACCTTTAGGGTGTACAAGCCAAAACTTATCACATCAGTTAAGAATGCAGACGTCTGAGAGAGCCCTTCTATAAGCACCGAGGCCATGTCCACATGAATAAGGATACAATTAATAGCAACTAAAATTGCATATTTCACCACTGAAAATGATCCGTTTTTATGTAACATATTTAATGAATGCTTAGATGGTTAGATTCACTGAAAAAAAAAAAGTTTTTTTCATCTAGATTTGTTGGTGTGTCTGTCTGTGAAACTCTGTCTGTCAGACTGTTTAAACTAGATAAACAGTGCAAACTGAATGTGTGTATTTACAAACGGACGCATTCGTTGACTTAGCTCCCTCTGAAGCTCTTTTCCTGATATTTTTTCTTCAATAATTAATGGGCAATGAAAATGTTACTATTTACAGAAACTATTTAGTTACAGTACGAGCTTTGGGAAGCAGCATGAAATCATCACTGAACGTATATTTCTGTTTTTGAACCTTTTGAGAAACCTTCAGAACAACACATTTTGCAAAATGTTCTTCCACAAGTAGATTGCAGTAATATCTTTCTACCAGAGAGGGCTTCCGAAAATGAAAAGATGATGACTATGATCACAGTGCAGATCTTTCGTCATTTTCCTGCGCTCTTGTTTAATAGTTCATTCCTCCAACAAATCTCACACAGATTGTATGTAGGACTGTGTATATCCTGTGTCAGCTGAATCCTTCTGCTTTCTGTATTGCTTAGCATTTTTCCCACTGTTTGCAATGCAGCATAAGGTTCTTATGTAAAACTATAAATAAATCCTGGCCTGCTGTACAGTAAATAAAACTGAGGGGTAAACAAACGTGTAGCTTGTAAATGGCTGTGAAGAGGGTAAACCAGATGAAATTAGGTAATTGCACCTAAATGAAATATTATAATAATATATTATTATAAAGGCAAAGAGATATGTGTTTTTTTGCTGTTTTTTTTTTCTTTTTTTTTACATTTTTTTTTTGTGAGTAAGTTGCAGTAACAAAAGGAAATAAACTTAGATGAAGAAAGATGATTAAATTAATGTAATGTAGTTCATGAAAAATAGTCTTATTTTATTGCCCATGTTTTTGTTGCTCATGTCTGTGGACATAAAGGTTAAGGGAAAACATGTCTGATTACAGACAAAGGGTGCAGGGACATTTCCAAGCAGATGTATCCTGGAATCTGGCAATGACTGAGGAAGAGCGCTTTTAGAGCTCTTGGTTTTAGTGTGTAGGTGGTAGAGAGAGTGTGAGTGAGTATGTGTGAAAGAGAGAAAGAGAAACAGAAGGAGAGAGAGAGAGAGAGAGAGAGAGAGAGAGAGAGAGAGAGAGAGAGAGAGAGAGAGAGAGAGAGAGAGAGAGAGAGAGAGAGAGAGAGAGAGAGAGAGAGAGAGAGAGAGAGAGAGAGAGAGAGAGAGAGAGAGAGAGAGATTACTGCACTTTATTTTTACAGCAGGAAGTACCTCTCAATGATCCTCTTGTATGCGTGAGTCTGCTTGTGGCCTTGAGTTCAGGGTGATCCATCTCTCCACAGTACTGGTGTGAAGCAGCATGTCCTGTAGGGGATTTATAGCTCTGCATGATGTATAGGATCAGCAGGGCAAGTAGAAACAGATTAGGTAGAGTCATGGCATCATAGATAGCGAGACAGATTAGATTGACTCATAGTTTCATAAATGCATGTCATGGGGCATCGAGACCAGATTATAAAGAACAAATATTGAGATGAATCATGGAGTTTTATGGGTTAAAAATTCACGGAACAGGGCAGACCTTTTTTTAGGAACTCTAGAAATGTTTGGTACTGTGTTTAAAACCCTAAAGCACAATTATTCTGTTTGTAGTCTTAGCAAACTCCTGGTGAGCTGTTGCTATGCTGCTCAATGTACAACTTGCCACGTGTGTGTTTTGTCTTCTTTTGGTTACTGTGGATGCAGGTAAACACACAGAAAAGACAAAGGTGATTCACTGGGTTGGGTGAGCTCAACTGACAGGCACTGGCGGAAGAGAAAAAAGGAAATAACTAAGGGTTTTTCTTTCCTGTGATTTCCCCTGCATCCATTTGAAACTGTCACTATGCTGACAGAAATATACGTGGACTAATGTACACTCATGCTAGGAGATAACAGTGATGGAACAAGTGAGTGACTAAATGCTTGAAACACACCTCTTTTCTCTCCTCTACGTGTAGGCTGGATTCGAGCTTGTGTCAATTGATGGAGAATCACTCCAGGGAGTCACACACCAGCATGCAGTGGACGCCATAAGAAAGGCTTTCAGCAACAAGGCCAAAGAACCCATGGAGTTTGTTGTCAAAATCCCAAAGAACCTAAAAGACTAAAGCAACGTCTCCTGTGCTGTGCTGCACAACAGAGACAATATTTTACACCCAGAGCTCAGTTCATACAGTACAGACTCTGAACAGAAAACAGAAAACCTGAAAGAACACATCTTTATGATAACAAAGATAGCTCCATGGAAAAGCAAAGCTGCCATTGTGCAATGTGAATCAGTTGGCTGAACTAACATGCCCAAAGGGCGACGTATGAAAGAAGGCTTTCACTGGGAGTTATTGTGGATTTAGAATCATTGGGCTTTTAAACCAGAGCGTTTATATCTGGAGAGTCACTGAAGATTCATTGACATAGCATTATTATCAATGCTTAAACATGTTTATTTAATATCTATTTCATGTCTTTTCTATTCCCCAGTGAAGGATGTGTGTGTAAATGTAGTTATTGCTATTGCAAGAAGCATGTTGGAATGGATCATCATCACTTTCCCACTACAACACATCCTCTGAAACCAGGGAATATAAAGCTCTGCAGCAAAGTTAACACAAGATTATGCTGATAGGAGATTTATACAGAATGTAATTCACTATTTTAATTTAGTTCTATCAGTCTTAATCTTTTTTGGTCTATTGAGGCAGTGCTTTGAAGACATACTGACGACTACACACTCATGCACAGACTTTCCTGCATTAGTCTCCTGAAAAAGCTAAACACTAAGGTTATTCTGAATAGGATTACATTACATCTCTGCGGAACGTCTTACAAGTGTCCATTACTAGCACACTAGAGCATCTGAATTGCTTGAAAGAGGTACTGAATTTGATTAGGTTATGCTGTCTTTCAAAGAGGGCAGATCTGTTATCAAATGATTTTATTACAAAAGTGCTATGTGTTATACCATACTTAAAAAAAAAATCACTCATCATAAAGTTTGTTCAGAAGTGTAACTTTCAGATATTTTTTAACTAGCTTTTAAAACATGTACATAGCGATAGAAAGCAATAGGTAAAGCAATAACAGCAGCAAGAACCACTGACTTGTGACTTATTTTTAATCAAAAACATTGTATTGCTTTTTACAGGAAATGTACAGCATGATAATATTCAAGAGACTACAAACATGAAATGAGAAAAAAAAAAAAACACAACACACACACAAACATACATGAATAAAAGACAGAATAAAAATAAACACATTGTTACTTTGCTTTGGTCTATTCCCAGTGGCTATACCTTTGACAGAGATATTATACATACAAATTAGAATACACTACTAGGAATATTTACATATGTGTCAGTCATGGGTATGAAGTATTCAGAAGAACAAGAAACAATGGGAATATAGGAAGACAGAGACATAAGAAGGCAAACAGTCTGATCATGGAGAGAAAAGTATGCTGTTATTGATTAAAGGGCAAGTTTCACTCCTCATGTCATGACTGTGCTGCTCTGCTGTATCAGATCTCTGAGGCATTGAAGTCAAGGGACGCAAAACTAGATTTATATGATGACTAACAAAAGAATTTAGTAAATGAAAGGTTTTATGAAAATGATCTGAAAAGAAGCAAAAAATGCCCCAAACTTTTCATTAATACTGCTATTTGGCTTCAAACAGTTCGAAACAGAGATCAAATAAATGTTGCCACCATGATGAATGTGAAGCAACTTTGCTTACCGTGGACTGATGGAGAATCAGTTGCAGTTACAGTAGAAAAAAGTTTAGAAGAATGATTTGCCTAATAATACATACAAGGGTGAGAATTGGAATGAATCATTGTTTTCCGAGGATAACTACAATGGTAAATTAGTGGTGATAGTGTCTGGCACTTGGTACTGATTCTTTCAACAAACAATGTTTCCAAATGTCCTAACATCCAAAGTTGTAACCGCGTAGAATTTCCTCACCGTCACTGAAATCTACATAGTAACACTGCAGAAATATTAGCAGTCACTCTAAAGTGCCTTAAAAAATGACTCCACTGTATTACTTCTTAAAGTTTAAGAGATAAAAAACTGTTGACCTGTTACCACAAAATAGGCTAAGTCACTATATATGCATATAAAAATATATAAAATAGAATCCACTGCTACATATTTTGAGTTTGTTCAGTAATAACAAAAAATAGTGTATATTGTGTATATATTGTATGTCCCCTTCGATCTGATTATTTACTTTATAAGGATTTCAGAAGCTGGAGACTAATCGAAACTAAGATCTATGAGGCTGTTGTCCTGTGTCTGATGCTAATCAGAGCAATGGCTCCACCCACTGTGGGCAGAGACACTGCTGACTGGAGCATATGTAAGATGTGTAAGATCTTCAGACAGCTTGACAACAGAATATTATTGTAACATGCACACAGGCTATTCACACTATGTTGTGCGCATCACTATATTGTGCATTGTGCAATCTAGGACAGATGATGAAAAAAAGACTATATCAAAATCCGTCATCATAAAAAAATAGTACTTCTAGATAAAGTGATTAGTATTGAGATGCTGAGCACCCAGTGAGCTCTAAGGGCAGATGTTATTCTCTATCTTTGTGTTGCACCCTGACATGATGACAGCCACTACACAAAAGATGTTTTTTTTGTGTGTGTATGGGTGTGTGTGTGTGTGTTACTTACTGCTAATAATGACTCCAAGACTGAACTTACAATGCATTGGATCTCTGTAGATCTTGACCATGCCGGATTCGAGTTACATTAATATTAATGCTGATAGCAAGAAGTGGAGCAGAGTCCATTAGTGCAGGTTCTCATCTCCCATTAGTGCAGTTACTGTGTTTAAACAAAGTACATGATCTCAGTCCTTTACATAACAGGAGTTGCATATGCAGATTGAAAGCAGACACTCATTCTATTCAGGAACTGTTTCACACAAACCCTCTTTTCTCCATCTAAATTTGTTTTCCAGTTTCACAAAGTCAAGGCAATTGCACCTGTCACACAACAGGATGTTCAGGATGTCTGGGTTGCATATCTACCCTGGTTAGGTTCTGAGGTGGTGCTCTGGTGATCAGTGCTCTATAAAGGACACAGTGGAAGTCAGTCAGCATTTCGTAACAATTTGAATTCTCTATCTTGTGGTAGGGCCAAGATGATGACTAGGTCATTTCCTCTAATAAACACAGTGAATTTGAGAACCATCTGAATCTGCGTTAGATTTCGGTGGCTGCAATTTCCTCAAATCGGATGTCAGGGCGCATGTCAAAATCCTCCAAGTCCCTGTTCTCTAGCTCTAGACTCAGCTCCCTCATGACTCGCTCCAGTTCCCGGTTTCGGCGATACATCTGGATGTAATTCTGTTGTAGCTGCTTCTGGTAGCGGATCACCTTGTCTTTCTCCTCCTGCCAGACACGGCGCTCTTCATCAAAGGCTTCCAGCTGCTCCTGTCCATGCCTCCTCTCTAACACCAGCTCAGAGCGCAATTGCTCTACTTGCAAGTGTAGAATATGCAGAGCATCTGTACTCTGCTGCTGTACCCTGGTCACATCACTTTCGTACGATGGCAGCAGCTCCACTACCTCCCGGAATGCAGGGCTGTGTACTTGATTTAGCCCACCACCAACACGGCTCTGAGGCAGAGGCAGGCTCATGCACTGGCCCTTACTGCTGGGCAATGACAACATGTCTCTGAGTCGAACTGACTCCATTTCAAGACGGCCCAGTTTCTCACGCAGTAGCTCAGCTTCGCTCTTACGGCGCTGCAGCTCATTCTCGCATACTTCCAGTTCGAGTGTGCGAGTTCGTGCTGCTGCCTGGGCATCATGTGAGCGTGCCTGGCTGGCCTGCAGCTCAGAGCGAGCTTCTCGCAGCTGGGCCTTCAGGGCCACAATCTCGGCTGCCTTCTGTCCCAGCTCAGCCTGCACATCCTTCAGCTGCTGCTTCAACAGGGAGATCTCACCAGACTTTTGACACACCTGCAGTACAGAAACATTGTCAAAATGGTTTGAGTGAAAACACAAAAGCAGTAATGAAGATCATTAAATGCATACTTGAACAAACTCCTGATCCTAGATCCCAAGTAATAGCTGTAATAATGGAAACTAACCAGTCTGCATATGTTCAACCATGTGTAATATACCCATAACTGGACAAAAACTATGATGTGTTGTAATATTATAGCAATTGTTGGCAAGCAGCCTTGGTGTTAGAGGAATTCAGCGCATGTTGCTGCTGAAAATAATTAACTTTGGGATTTTTAACAACCATTTCACACCTATTACATTTTGTTCCTTACAATACACAGAAGAGATGAATAAGGACAATATCTTTTGTGTATCTTGTCTGGAATGGTTGATCCAGTTTTAACGTGTCACCAGATTTTAAGGGTCCCAACCAAACAAAATATATTCCCTGTAACATGATCCTAGAATCCATGGGTGGTTTGGAAGCAGTGTCTATTCTTACCTCCCATTTGGTCTCTTCCAGACGTGGTCCTAGCTGATTCTGCTCCCTTTCAATGGAGGCACATCTTTTCTCCAGTGTTTCTCGCTCCTGTAGCAGCTGTGAGAAATCCTCATGCAGCTTCTTCTTCTCCTGCTGGAGCTGAAAAACCTGCAGCTGTAGCACCTGTTGGGCCCGTTGGGCTTTCTGATGCACCTGCTTCATCTTGGTTGCACAGCTCTGCCTGAGCTCCTCCATCTCCTGCTCACATCTCTTTTGCTTCTCCTCATACACCTAAAGATGGCGTTCAAAAAAATATTCAGACAGAGTTTCAATTATACTCCAAAATCTATGAGGGATTTATGATACATCTGTAACATAATTGAAGACATAGTAGCATGTTCATTTATTTCAGTAAAGAAGCTATTTCTAACATTTCAATAGTTTGTTTGCCAAGTCTGTGGATATGCAGCCAAAGACTATTCTTGTATTTTCTCTATGCAGTAGGCTTGTGCGGTTTTGTCTATGTCTATGTGCGGTTTTCATATGTCGATCACATACTTGGCAAATGGCTGCCTCATTCTCATCCAGATTATCTCTGAGCTGCTGCAGCTCCAAGTCTCTCTCTCTCAGCTTTTCCTCCAGCTCACGAATAATGCTCTCATACCCCTCCTGGGGAGCGGGAGAACGTCCACATGATCCATTGTCCGAGAGTGGCTGGCCTGTGCTCTTGCTAGACGAGGAGCGACCACTGTCCGAGTTAGTGTGGCCGTGTCCACCTGTGGGCCGTGTGGACTCTGTGCTTGTGGACAGTCCCTCGCTCTGCACCAGGCTGCAGGCTGTACTGCTGTATGTGGGCAGGCTGGAGAGCGAATTGCGGCCAGAATCTGACATGCTACAAGTCTGACTGTTGCGAGCATTGCGAGCACCAGTGTATGAATTGCGTTTTTCTGTGCACAGCATCCCTGCTCCTCCAGGAAGTAAAAGGTTCAGGCTTCCGTGACTCTCAGACAGACTGCCCCCTGGCCGTGGGGAAAGGTACTGCACTGAGTTGCGGTTCTTAGGTACTACAGGTTTGAAGGCAGTTGGTCGGATTACAACTTTCTCCATATTCTGTAATCAAAAATAGTCAACAGAATATGAGTGCATGACCAAAAGTGCTGGACCATCTTTCATGAACAAACAATAAAACAATTCATAAAGCAATGTCCTTCTGGATAAGTCTGACCACTTGACAGTCATCATCGCACCACTCTTAGGTGGTTATTTACAGTCACCAAACCTGGCTCCTGTGTACTAGAGTGGAGAGACCCATGTAACAGTATCAATACCAACAAGGAACGTTTTTTTTAGATGAGGCAGGGGAGTTATACAGCTGCCATGGTGAAACTTACACACTGCTCCATTCATAGTTTAAGCAGTGGGCTGTCTCTGTTCAAACCATCTCTGTATAAAGTCAACATATAACATCAAATCAGATCACTGCTGAACCCCATGTGCCCACATGAAGGAATCACATTTAAGCTACCTCCTATGTGAATACTCAAAACAGAGGTGGACAAAACACTGGACACTATATATAGTATACTTACAATAAGAAAAAACAAGCCTGGACACATAATCTGCTTATCACTGGCTGCCTGCGCTACTTTTTTATTCCTTTATCACAAGGATAAAATCTAAAGCCCTATACAGACACAATTCAATTTGTGGACCTGGAGTTATTCCATCATTTGCAAGTGCTGTGACTTTCTGTCTAGATCAGCCTTATTCATGTTTTTTGTCCCCTTCCCTTTGATCAACTCTGATGATTTTAGTCGTTTTCAGACATTTATTCACCTACAGTGAGTATCCATTTTCACAGAATTTCAGGAATAATGATTTTATGATAGTTTATATTTATGTTTTAATGTTTTTAAACAGTAATGAACATGTGGTTTTCACAGTCTTCACTGTGTGGAAATATATTCTTTATGTGACAGTGTTTTAAATTCTAACCAATCTAGGAAAATGTAATAACACTGTATGAGAATATTGAAAGAGCCATATAACCTAGCTTTTTGACCAAACATTGTTCACTTACACCTGCAGATGACAGGTACTGAATTATATGCAGATAGAATTTAGGGTTTCTCTCAACCCTTATTGGGAGCCAGTGAGAATAATTTCTTTGGGCCAATGAGTAAATGGAACACAGTGAACAAACGGCTAATAATGAAATAGCAGTTATTGTCAGAGCAGGTAGGATGTGTCTGTCAATATAAATTAGATGCCAATTCCATAGATCAAAAATGCCTGCAGAAGTAGCCTAATGGTTAGAGAGTCTGACTCGTAATCTCGTAATCCTAAGGTTGTGGGTTCGAGTCTCGGGCCGGCCACGACTGAGATGCCCATGAGCACGGCACCAAACCCCCCAACTGCTCCCCAGGCGCCACAGCATAAATGGCTGCCGGGTGTGTGTTCACGGTGTGTGTGTGTTCACTGCTGTGTGTGTGCACTTTGGATGGGTTAAATGCAGAGAATGAATTCTGAGTATGGGTCACCATACTTAGCCGTATGTCACCTCACTAAAATCAAATTCTAGGTGTGATATGGAAGTCGTTTTCAGAGGTACAGCCCAACAGTCTGTTGCAGTGTATTAACTCTAAGAAATTAATAAATAAACAAATAACTCTAACTCACTTTCTCCAGCTTGCCTGAGACAGGGATGAGTTTTGGTGGAGGGCCTCCGATGTTGCTATTGCTTACAGTTCCTCGGTTGTCCTGTGTTTCTTCTGTGTCACTGCATGGGCTGCCCACTTTGACATGGTTATCATTCCAATCACCCACCACTTCATCACTCATGTATCCATAGTTGCCATTGCCGGCAGTCATGAGGGTAGTGGGTTTGTTCTTGACAGGCAGAGGAGGCTGGTTGTCAAGGAGCTCTTCCTGAGAGCTGGCCCTTCGCAGTGTGCCCTCCTGCTGCCGGAAACAGCTGGTTGCAGGCAGGGGCTTGCGGAGCCTGGCGCTGAAGTCACTGACAGCACGACAGTGTCGTTCCTGGTAAGTGCGTCCAGAGATAAGGCTGCTGACAGAGCCCATGCTGCCTGTGAGCGGGGAGTGCGATACAGGGTGGCACTGCTGAATATCGGCGCTGGACTGTGGGTGATCAGAGGTCACGGCCAGTACCTGAACCGAAGCCATGGCAACTGTGCGCCCAATGCACACACTCTGCAGAGGCAGAAAGAGAGAAATTATTTTTAAGAAAAAACAGTGCTGAACCATTTCAAGAAATATTTTTAGTACATTTAAACCTGGGTGCTTTCAAAGTAAAACATTCTTTTTTAGCATTCAGCATTATACATAGAACATGACAGATCAGCTAAATAAAATGATGAAAAAGTGGAATGAACTGAACCCTTTGACACTGGCTGTAAATTGGTTTAGATATTTGTCAGTAAAACAGTAGTACTGGTTATGTGGAAAGCTCATATATTAACCATGCAGCTGTGCTCTAAACTGTGTTGTCATGTCCAACCATGAAATAATTTATAACACACTGCCCCCAAAGAGGGGTTTTGAGGTAATGAGGCAATCTGATCTGGAACAAATCCATTACTTCACCATTGGCCTAACAGATCTGCTTTTCCTGTACTATGATGTGCAGTCATCTGTTTTATATGTTCTACAATAAATGTAATGACAAGGGAAGAACCTTGCACAAACAGCTGGAGCAATCCTGACACCAACCTTTCTCTGTGACTTTCGTTCCAAATGATAACATATGAAGAAAGCTCTGAACACAAAATCAGAGCTTAATCAATGAGAGACACAAAAGTAACTAGAGCTTACAACCAATTTCTGGTGACAGAAGGTGAATCAACATTTAATGTTTCCCTCGGAGTAAAGATCAGTTTGAGTAAAGTTTCCCTTTATGCAAATGAGAAGCAAAGCAATTTAGCTTCCAATAGTAGTGAAGGACTCCGGTGTGTTTTTTCTTCCAAAAACAATAAAAGAGTGAGAGAGAGGTGAAGAGGATTTTGTGGTCTATGGATAATACAGTTCCATGTCTGTGCTTTACATACACATGGCTTCACTAATGCTAATATCACATCAATGGTTAACTCTTTCCTAAAGCTTAATTCCTACCATTCCTTCCACATCCCTGCTTCTGGCTAAGAAGAATACATTTATACCAACTATAAACACCCAAAAAATGTAAGCTAGATGAGCTTGAAGACTGATTTAATTAAAAGCAGTTCTCAATCTTAAATCATGTCCATCACCCAGTGACCCAGTGCTCATACTTTCCAGGCTACATTATCATGGATCACTGCACTCTTCTCATACTCATCATACTCATTCTACAAACCTCTTCACAGACAGAACAAATAAGTAATTTAATAATTAAAATATGCATTGAAATCAAGGCAAATTCAAGGTATCCAAAAACATGCAGTTAGAGCAGTTAAAACGCCATAGTGTCGTACCAAAAACACTACCATTATGATCACACCACATGCATTGAGGGTCAGTTATTATAATTTGAGATAATAGTGTTTCACAAATGTAATATCTGCTTTGAACATTATCATACTGCTTTAACCCTATTTACCAGTACACTGGCATTTCCTACCGGCGTTAAATTTTATTGCTGTTTGATATACAATTAGTCAGGACGCTGTTGGCTTTCAGTGCAGATAACATTGCTCAGAATGTTAGCGGTTGAAAATAATGGATTCATGTTTTATGTACAAGCACTTTGATCTAAGGGAGTAGAAATGGGTGTGATATCAGCATTTACTTTGAAGATATAAATACTTGCGTCTCTATGAATATATTGTTCCTAGTAGGTCAAAACAGAAAGGCTTTAAACTACAAATTCTTTACACCCTGAGCTTTCGTATGAGGCATTAAACACCACTGTGAAGTGTGACTGACAAAGAAATTCAATGCTAAAACTGCATTATTTTGGCATCTGGAAATAAAATTAAAATAAGACCAAATTAATGCCCACTTTGCATTTGAATGAAGCAAATCAGAGGGTTCACAATCACTGCACAGGAATAGAAGTTAACACTGTTAGCAGTTGCAAATGACTTTTGTTTTGTCTGTTTACTGCTAGAAGACCAACACGGAGAGAAGACAAATTCCCAAGTCTCCCTCTTTAACCAGGATAGCAGTGAAATAGAGGCAAAAGCAAGAGAAATTTTATTTGCCTATAAGCAGAACACAGTGACAGATTAGTGTTTGCCTTTTCATAGAATAGAATTGTTTACCAAGTTGCAGTATTGAAAATGATGTGCAAGCCTACTGCAATAACTGCTGTGCTCTATTCCAATGCATTCTCTGCCTTAGCATTCTTGCCCCCTTATCCTCTCTTGCCAGCCCCTACTCAAACAGCCTCATTGAGCCTAGAATAATAAGATTAGTGGATCCACAAGGACTGCTTTTTCCTGACTTGACCTCAGACTTCTGCTTCTGTTAGTGATACTCTCATCAAAACACTTTGCTCCATCACCCAGCTGGATCGTCCTTAACATGAAACTAGCCCAATCAAATTAGAGACCCATTTCCACCAGAGAAAGCATTGATGTGAACCAAGGGCTCTGCTATTCCTGAAACGACACATTTTTAATACACAAACTATGAGGAAAACTTTTCATATAAGACAGAACCAACTGGCAGTATGGTTTCTAAACCAAAACCAGAGATACCCACAATGTGAGTGAATACTTTTGTGTCCATCATATAACAGCACCCATGGCGTTAGAAAGCATTCTAGAATTGTAGTGGGATGGTGACATAGTTTTCCAAATTTCACTAGTAATAACAATGAGTGGCTCTATATCATGTTCCTACATTATGTCCTTGTTCAGTACTATTGGTACCATGGCAAAAAAAAAGGGTGGCCAAGACCTCATGGATACTTAGTGATGGTATGTGTCATATGACAATAAAGTTTAGAAAAATTGTGGAATCTTTTACCATCCTATACTGTACCACATCCTTTGTAGTGTATTGTCTTTTGCCTTGCACTGTTTGCGCTAGGTTGCACACTATGCACTTTATGTGCACTAGGTTAACTTACATTTTAGTCTTTAACTCTGCTTTGTTTTATGTAGCTCTGTGTTGTTTTATGTAGCACCAGTGTCCTACAGGAACGCTGTTTAATTTCACTACGTACTGTGTCAGTTATATATGGTCAAAATGACAATAAAAACTTGACTTAACTCGACTTGGTGAAAAGTGGTCTAAAAGTGTTTTTAGATTAGGCATTGCAGAACTGCTATATTAATGAAATCCCAATAGGCTCTGGTTAGCCAGACAAAACAGGTCAATTAAATTTATACACTGTGCATTTTTATCTCTGGTGTTACAACAGTAAGGTTGTTGAGGGAAACCACTGCAGGTGTTTCTAATCAAATCCACGGCACCAGCCAGAGCTGTCTACAGAAATCTTGTTATGATAAGTCTTAATAACTGCAGCGCTGCCGGAAAGGATTAGCTGTGAGGCGTGAATCTCCCAGGAACCATTCAGCTTCGCTGTGAAAGTTGGGGAGAATGTGTGGAAATGCCAAGGCTGAGCATGGAACACAGCAGAAGTCCAGATCGTGGTGTTAAAATCCCCACAGCCTTAATCCCATTTGGACACAGACACGTCTGTTGAGCCAGGTTGTTTGATGTGTCTTCAGATCTTGATCAAAGCTTCTTCCCATGGAAACGTTGGCCATGACATTGTACTGTCCCATACCACTGTTTTCTCTCTAAACACAAGACGTGGGACCTTGTTTCTACATCTAACATTTTCCCAAATAACATTAATGAGCGCTCATCCCAAAAACTACAGTGAATATTGTTAAGTCAGTATCTCAGACATACCTTCATAAATAAATAATGCTTAATTTGAAGTTTCACAGCACTGTGAGGATTCTTTGACCCCTTGACCTCCATCTAGCATACCAGTTAACAGTAACTATAAGCGTGTTAATCATTATTGCAGGTCTATAAACGATGATTTTAAAAATCTGTCTTTTAATTTGCTTTAAATTTCTGTTCAATGAAATCTCTTATGCCTGGCTGCCTATATCCTCCTAGCCATGTCCTTCTTCTGACTTTCCCATTTCCTATTCCTGTACCATGCTGTTTTTAGACTATTCTAAAAAGATGCTTCACCATAAACACACACTCTCTTTCCTGCTTTCTATAGTATCCTTTGGCTTATTTTATCACCTTACTCTATTCTCTGAATTTCTGCTCTTTACACTCCTCTTTGCTGTAACAAGCAGGTGTTTCATGTAAATCAGTGACCGGAAAGGATATGAATCTGTGATTACAGACCCATGTACACCTCTTCATTACACCAACCCCTCTAGAGACCTCTTACTGGACATCCAGCACTGTGCCTCGCTGCTGTGACTTCCCGCCAGCTGCTCCCCTATTGTCTCCCTCCATCAGATAGTAGCACTATCTAGGGAGTCTTGGAATGATACAACAACAATCTTTGCTTTAAACACACAAAGACGAACACACAGACATACAAAACTACACTGAATTTCTTTGCATGCTGTTTCATGTCTGTAAGAGAATTCATTGCTAGTGATCTCTATAAGAGCTTACATAAAACACAGACTAAACACAAACAAGTACTAAAAAAAATTGTGCACTGAGAACTAATTAAAATGATCGTTCACAAATGACAAACAATATGGCCAAACATATGTGGATATCTCACCATCATTTAGCCTCACTTTGCTGTAATATCTAGCTGTTATAATCTCTACATGTCTGGGAAGGCTTTGCACTAGATTCTGAAGTGTGGATCTGGGGATTTGTCACTTTAGCCAAAAGAACATTAGTGAAATTGGGCAAAGGACGTCTGGGAGAGGAAGTTTTCCCATTTTTCTTCAGGTTATCCTAAAGGTGTTCATAAATTAGCCTTTTAGTAGCTCATCTACTTCAAGTATATAATGTTCACATCCTCTCCCTTTCTGAATCTACAGCAGATAGCCTGGTGCAGCATTGTAACATTCTTTCCACGCACAGCGCCACACAACTTTGAAAGGCCTCTCTGACAGCATTAAAATCTCACAATTTCTCCACTGTGGGCCAGAGAATCCATTAAGACAGCACAGTGTGTCTGAATCTAAGAGAGAGGTCAGGAGGCATACTGTGCTCAGCTCACACTCTGCTGCTGTTACCATGACACACAACATCATGGAGCATAAGCTGCACACAAAATGTAGAACAGCGCTTTCGAACTGCCAGAGAGTTTTGGACTGATTTAAGCTGTTTGCCTAGAATTCATAGAGCCAGTCAGACTCAATTACTAATCAGTTTCACTCATTCTTACTGTTCTGCAGACCACAACTATGGTCTGTATGCTTTATGCACACTAATACAGAACTTGAATGTCAGTTTTCTAAACAAATGAAATCCCCTTGTAGAACAAACTCTGAGAGCCTAACACCAAACACGTTATAGGTTCTGGGTGGCCTAATAAGAATGAAAAAGCTTCCATTTTACAAATGAAAAAGTCAGTAAGACATTGCATTAGTTTCAAAACTCACGGAAAGTAAATATTACTTTACTTGCAGATATGTAGCTAATGCACTTTTAATTGAGATGTGATCATCAGAAGTAAATGACAACATAAAAAGCATAGCAATATCCCAAACTGCACTACTGAATCTATCCATGATGGGAAGCCTGCAGCTAGCTGAAAGAAACAGAGACAGACTCAAAAGAACTCCCTTTAATAAAGGTCAGCTTCCTGAGCAGCTGTAACTTGGATCACAAAACACAAGGAGCATAATCAAATGCTCAGTACAATAAAATCACATTTGCCTCTTCTAAATCAACCCTTAACGATTGAATACACATAATCTACCATGTATATGTGTCTATATGGTTGGATGTTTTCAAAATTGGTCTTTTCAAAACCAAACAAAAACAAAAAAATTTGGAATAGAAGTCACATCCTGGACTTTTATTATAAATCGAAGCTAAAGGGCAAGCTTGTGAGTCACAAATTCTTTTACTGTCTGTTCTCTTACAAAGCTAACAAAAACACATTCAAAACTCTCAAAGTCCACTGACTCTAAATTGCATCCATGGAACAAAAAAAAGACAAGGAGAACATTTAAAGCTGAACACTATAAAGCTCCCACCTTTTCTGCATCCCTCTACTAACCCTGCACAGTTTCCACTGTTCTCTGTGTTATTCCGGTGTCTCAGTGAGGAAGCACTGGATTAAATTAAAAACATTGTCTGTAGAACAAGGGTAATTGGTTGACTGTTTTTTATCATTGCCACCCTGTTGCTTTTGCAAGCTTTTGGCTTGTGGCTGTTTGGGGATGTTGCCATGGTATTTGAGGCCTACATGTGTGTAGCCTGGGGGTGAAAGCTACACCAAGGGAAAAAGGTGGATTTCAGCAACAAAAACAGTTGGAGTAACAAAAACCAAGTCAGTGAGAGCATGTGAGAGATAAACACAGATGGAGAGAGAGAGAGAGAGAGAGAGAGAGAGAGAGAGAGAGAGAGATACTGTGCCCCTTTGAACTCAGTTCATTCTACCATTTTCTCATTAATTTACTAATTCACTATCAAACTCCTTTAATCAGTTTATAATTGTTTTTTTTTCTCTTTTTAGAATTTTCTAAACCATCTCCATCTCATTTCTTTGATCTGTTCTTAAGCCCTTACTTAAACCTTCTTTCACACCCGGCTGCCCTTGTCTACTGTCTTTCTGATTTCCCAAGCCTGTGTTGTAATGTTTTAAGATGTCAAAGAAAGCTACAATTGAGACCTACCATGCGTGATTTGGTGAAATGAACAAACGGGTGTGCTAAAGAAATAAGCAAGAATGTTATGGAGTAAAACACACTTTTTGAGCATCTCAAAGCTTATGAGCCTATGCAAACCATACAAGTACTCTGGAGATGCTATACAATTCTCTCTCAGAGACACGGTTTCCCCACTCCAGGCCGTACCAACCTTCCTATGCCTCCAGGAACAGAGCCACCCTGAAACCCTCTCAGAGCAGATGCAGCAGGTGACATGCCCTACACAATAGCAGGAAA
Source organism: Tachysurus fulvidraco (assembly GCF_022655615.1). Taxonomy (NCBI): domain Eukaryota; kingdom Metazoa; phylum Chordata; class Actinopteri; order Siluriformes; family Bagridae; genus Tachysurus; species Tachysurus fulvidraco. The sequence goes on along the minus strand of NC_062521.1, from coordinate 12,786,029 downwards.
TATCTTATCTTAAAGCACTACCTGTCAATCAAGATTGTGGATGGAGCTTTTTGTGCTGTGTGTAAAGTACAACTGAACCCCAGACTGGTTACGAAAGTGCAACTCTCCCTGTCCAGACTTATCCTCTTATTATCCCAAGAGGATCAGCTGTCAACAGTGTGTGACGGTAAAGGTCTGGTTTTTTTTTCAAAACACGTCTTAAAGAAGTCATGACTAGAATACTACATATAACCTTACAAAACCAAACACTATACAACCATTTACAAAGAGTATTCAATGTGTGTTTGACGTGAAATTTTGATTATATTTGATTATATTAAAAATCATGTTTTTGTGTGTTTCATTATTATCCAGAGTGCAATTTGGCAGTATGTGCACGACTCATAAAGGTTTTCCTCTGATGCTCTGTTAGAGCCATTGGAAGCACTGGCTGAACTGTCTCTCTTCAGCTACTCCTGAGTACCACAGCATGAATTTCCAACCGCTAATGATTATTTATCCCAGGCCAGCGGTCAGACAGGCAGACACTGGGAATAAGAACAGCTAGGAGAGGAGCTGTGGTCTCGCCACACTAATGCCCTTCCCCTTGCTCGCTGCTGAGTGGTCATTCTGCTAAAATGCAAGTGATGTGAGGGTAATGAGGCAAAGGAATGCTCTCTTTCAACACAGGGCATGCAAAATGGTCTGGATGGGTCAGTGCACCACATTTATTAACATATTAGATATCAGCTGCAATCAGCAAGAGTGAAAGCAAGAAACAGACCCAAATCTGACCATTATTACTACTACTACTACTACTATCCATTTTAAAACAAGTGTGGTAATGCCTTAATATGTAAAGGAGAATCATTTCTATTGCACATTACTGGGCTCAATAAGTCAAGTAAATCACTATATCACATTTTATTACTGTAATTTATTTTTATTATACAAAACAATGTCAGACAATTACAATGATCTACATTAATGTTATAAGCCAGATTGGTGAACTATGCATAAACAGAAGTAATAAAACCAGCAATAAATACTGTGTAAAATAATGTATAAATACAATAAATAATTTCAGTGCAACCTGAATCAAACGTGTGCTGGCATAAATCTATTTTAAAAGCGCTTATACAGTGAAGAATGCACAAGCCAAAAACAAGAGAAAAAAGCTTCTAGGTTTCAAGTTTGAAAATATGCAAATAAGCCACAGTGAGAACAGCCAAAAGGGACTGTGGACTGTGTCACTTCAGATTCCAGGCGAGCTCAGACGGAGAGGAAAAGTAATGCATGGAAACTTCTGATTCAGCTCAGTCAGCTGAGTCCAAGACAGGGCTAATGAGCTCTCCTTCCTCACACACATCTATAGAAATACCTGCCATCTCCTTAACAGGAGAGGCTACAGAAATAAAAAATAAAGAAATTAAAAGAAAAGAAAAGAGGAGAGGAGAGAAGAGAAGAGAAGGGAAGAGAAGAGAAGAGAAGAGAAGAGAAGAGAAGAGAAGAGAAGAGAAGAGAAGAGAAGAGAAGAGAAGAAACAATGTTTTCACTATCATGAAACTTTCAGGGGCCATTTTGAACTGTTTTGACTACTTAAAACAATGGCAACATCAATGGTCATCAAATGTCCTTATAAGGCAACGGTAAAGTAAGTGTATAAGAGATCGATTCGAAAGCCTCTCACATACGAGAGTGATTTAACACATCTATTATTTTCCAGCAGAGTGACGTAAGCACCTTCTCCTGGTGATCTCATCTGCTCAAAGCAATGTTTGCAGACTTCTGACATGTCACGGTCTGTGCTATTTTAGGCTCAATCCGTACACAGGTCTTCCACTAAGCTGAGTCAGACCACAAACTCCAGCTTTTAAATATCATTAAAATCAGGAGGCACACAATGGGGAAACTTAATGTCAAGACATCAGAGAAAAGAGATATGACCAGAACAAATGCCTAACAATAGATTTTTTTTGTGTCACTCTTATGAAAAAGCTTTTAGGCTTTAATTGTGTGTGTATATATAGTGTCAAATTGCCCCATTTATGTCAGTTGTTCAGAGGATTATGTTGTCCTAGAACTTTACACCGAGTGTATCAAGCAGTAAAATAATCTCTCACTTCGGCTCTTTTCAAGATTCTTCAATTCAGCTTTTCCATTTCTACAGTCTCATCCAGAATGAGTAGTTCTTTATTTATCCAGATTGTAGGTCATTACTGAAGATTGCTCCACTGAGAGGCTCAGCTCTTAACAGCAGCCCCAACATCGAAAACCCTCAAAGACAAACGCAAGACAGTCACAGACAGCAAATACACATCCCAACATCCTACAATGCCAATATTCAGAGTGTGGCTAGCACAACACTTTCTGTAACTTTAATATACCTTTGTTTTTAATGTAAGACACACCAGCCAATAAACACATACCTCTCATCAACAGAGAACACAGTGCTGCTAACCGTCTTTTTCTTTATTGTCTTATAGATGCCCCACCTATCCCCCTCTCTGTGCACACAAAGTTAATCATTCATCTGGATCACTTCAAAGCCCTCAGAGCTTTATGACTATAAAATCGTCAGTAATCTGAACCCAGCAAAAGCCAGAGTGAGTGTGAGTGATTTGTGTGTATGCGTCTGTACGTTTGATAGTTGCAATCTTGTACATACCCATAGTGTTCATCATGGTAACTTCCTCCTGTCTCTGCTTTCTGTCCTGAAGCCAAACTAAGAAGACAAACCTGGCTTGCTCATTCTCTTCGGCTTCACTCCCTCTCTTTCTCTTCGTCTCGCACACTCACATGCTCCCGCGCTCTCACATACTCTTGTGCACACACACACTCTCTTCCTGCTCCTCCTCCAGTACTCCTTCTCTTCTAGTCAAACTTTCCTCTCTTTGCCCACTGCGAAGCCCTTTCCTCTCCTACACTCTTGCTCTGCTGTCCTAGCACCTCCCCCTCTCCCTGCCCCCTACTGCTCTCACTTTGTGTGCTTGCTTCCCTCCCTCCCTCTCTCTCTCACATACACATATAATCCCATCTCATGCTGGGGCTCAGTCTCTGCCCATAATGCTCTCTCTCTCTCTCTCTCTCTCTCTCTCTCTCTCTCTCTCTCTCTCTCTGTCATTCTCTCTCTCTCTCCAGTTTTCAATTTCTTCCTCTCTCTGCATCATATTTTTCTGAAAGCATAAAATATACTTGGGATAAATCCACTTCCTGCTTCAGATCTGATACACAGCAGTTGCTGACCGATGATGATGTTTTCTCTTTCACTCCCTAACTCCCCTCTAAGTAATTTCCCACATACTCCCTAAGACACCATTGTCACGCTGAAACATACAGAACACGTTAATCAAACGAGTGAAAGACATATATAGTGACAGAGTGCGTATTCACTGTATTGCACTGTTCATGTACTCTATACATGCAATAAAAGACATATGATCTAATTTGGTGTAAGAAATTATGGGACACATTTCCTCTGAACTCGGTCCAATCTCAGCAGTCCGCAGGCCATGACTTTTTGTCTTGAGAAGTCTGTAAGGAGGGAAGAGTACATTCATGTGCAAGTTTGCTTTTCAAAGGGCCCCAGTCTCCCTGTGTTCTGGCTGTTACCACTCCTCTCCCTCAATTACCGCCTATCGCCGAACTGAACAAAAGCAAAGGAAACACAGCATGCTAACCCGAGCAGAGAGTCATAAAGCCAGGGGATTCTGTGGGGCATTAAAGAGGACAGAAACATCAGACAAGTAGAGATCTGTATAGATGAACATATGAGTGATTAATGGACATCTGTGTCCCCCAGGGAAGTTATCATATAAACATGAACTGCCCATAAACACACCAGGAGGCTTAACCTGATATTTCAAAGTACTGTATGTAAACATATAAACCTAATATATATATTGGGAAACCTTTTTAATCCCACTCTTGCCTGCTTCTAAAGAAAATCGGTTCAATCCAGCCTGCTCTCTGAGTTATTCTTGCACATACCCATGCCGGGCATTTTCTATTATTATAATAACTTCTTGTTGGTCCTGATTTCCAAAATGCTGTATAAACCAATTTGTAATTTAATCTAAAAAACCTTTATGTTGCCTTTCTTTGTCCTGTAGGCTTCACAACTGACCACATGGCTAGAAATAAAAACACCCTCTAAAACAAATACACTACATGGCCAAAAGTATGTGGACACCCGACCTTCATACCCATATGTCGGCATTCCCCAAACCTTTGCAACATACAACTGTCTAGAATGTCATTGAATGCATTAAGATTTCTCTTCAGTAGAACTAAGAAGCCCAGGCAGATGCTTGAATACATATGTCTGTCTCAGTTGCTAGAGTATGTGTGAGTGTGTGTTATTGCACACTAATATGCATGTGCCTGTGTCCCTGAACATGTACAGCCTGGGCAACAAATCACATAACTGATAGACAGGTGAATGTGTTTCTCAAAATTATTCATACAGGCTCAAGGAAACCTCTTTAATGTGTCTCCAACAGCATTCAATATAAATATGTCATGACTGAGCATATATAGGTGGAAGGCCTATAGGAGACTTGTTTGTAAGACTTTTTCTTAGCTCTCTGTTCCTCTGAATGGAGCTGCTTCAGAGAAGCTAATGAGGTGGCTGGTGGAACAAGAAACTGAGCCGTGCTCTAATCCAACCTACAACCAGTCATCTGACCAAACACACAGACTTACACAGTGGCTCAAAGCGAAACACTCAGTCTTCTACAAAACACTTAACCCCTCTTCTACTGGGGGTTGGGGGTATGCAGGAAAGATAGATACAAAGAGCTAAACAGGGTGGTAGAGAGTGAAAGGGGGTTCTGCAGTACTAATGAGGTCCACATCACACTGTGCATGTTCTTCCTTTCATGATTTGTACTTCCTCTGCAAACTTTCCCACTAAAGATACTTAAAGATTCAACTGATGCCAGAACTGGATTTGGATCAAACTACACTAGGGCATTAAATGTGCACACTGTATAAATTATAGAGAATGGTCCAGTTTAGGGGCCAAAGTTAGGGGTCAGTGACTAATGCTAAAAGGGTAAATACATACAAAATCTTCATCACAAGTTACTCTTTTCTGAGTAACATAAATACATAGCCATGTACTCACCATATGGCAAGATATTTAAAGATACAGAATACACTTATTTTGTATGATGGCATGCAAACATGTACATTGTGCAGCAGGTGTCACAACTGAAAAACAAGTCTTTGGCAGCCTAGAGAGAGAGAGAGAGAGAGAGAGAGAGAGAGAGAGAGAGAGAGAGAGAGAGAGAGAGAGAGAGAGAGAGAGAGAGAGAGAGAGAGAGAGAGAGAGAGATCACCCCATATAGGCACAATACCACTTATATTTTAAAAAAAGGAACCTGAAAGTAAGTTGGAGACTGCAGCAACATCCTTCCTCTCCCCTTTCTGCACTAAAGTAGGGAGCTGACAGAGAAAACCTTATGAAGCCTTTTGCCTTGTTGTGTTTCAAGAAGCTTCCATTCTTAGCTGCCCTGTAGGAATGGAGAAAGGATTGTATAAGAGGAGCCTTCAGAAAGACAAACAGTTTCCTGAGGCATGTATAATTAAATGTACGTATTACAGAGCAATGGACACAATCTTGCTTAATCATACAAGAAAAGTATGATTTGAAACAAAACATGTAGTAAGAACTTGCTGTTTTGTAAAGTACCTATTACTGTACACAGGCAGGTTTATTATGAATAGTGAAAAACGTTGGGGGGTGACATTAAACAATGAAACAACAAATCTGTGATCTAGGAACAAACACAAATTTGCTGCCAATTCAAATGTACTTAACATGAACTTCCTTCCTCTTATTAGACACAAATATAGTTTGCTTTGTGCTGCTTCAAACACATGAGCAAAAAACATAAAACGTGTCTTGTCATCTCATGGGTAATAATTTTCTGCTATATATTTGTGCACTGTACAGATGCTAATCTGAAGTAATATCTATAAAAACACTCCTTTGTTTGTCATTATTCTTACACTCCAACTTTAATTATTACAACTTTTATAACTGATTATAGAATTTGTGTATTCCCATTTAGATCAATGGGAAAAGGACAAAAGTTTTTTGGTTGTTTTTATGCAAAAAGGGCTATTTAATCAGACAGTATAGCTGATGAGAGAAACCACAAAATAAAAAAATAGTCCCAGTTTAGTCACTTTATCATGATTTGGTACAGTATACCATTCATTCATTCATTCATTTTCTACCGCTTATCCAAACTTCTCGGGTCACGGGGAGCCTGTGCCTCAGGCGTCATCGGGCATCAAGGCAGGATACACACTGAACGGAGTGCCAACTTATGATAGGGCACACACACACTCTCATTCACTCACACACTACGGACAATATTTCCAGAGATGCCAATCAACCTACCATGCATGTCTTTGGACCGGGGAGGAACCCGGAGTACCTGGAGGAAACCCCCGAGGCACAGGGAGAACATGCAAACTCCACACACAAGGCGGAGGTGGGAATCAATCCCCCAACCCTGGAGGTGTGAGGCGAACGTGCTAACCACTAAGCCACCGTGCCCCCCTACAATATACCAATAAAATTTAAAAATATAGATGGCAGTAAAAGTCTAATATAAAACAACAAAAATAAAAATATTTATAACTGTCTATGGGAAAAGTAGCACCTTCACCTCATGAAGCACTTTTAACTATTCTCATCAAACCACAACATTGGGCTTAAATAAATGCCCTGTATAACATACTGAGAGGGGAAAGAACACAGAGGTAGCAGGGATCTGCAGCCGTTCACTACAATGGAAGGAAACAGGTTGCAAATCACTCACGGACACAATATCAGCATCAGCTTTCTGCTTTTATGGGATACATCAATGAGGTAACACGTGGCACCTATTAAAAAACACAGACACACAAACTCACATCTGTAAATCCTGAAAAAGTTGCTAGTGAGCAGTATTTCAGAGCCGGATTTCTCTCTTTCAGATTCCATTAACTCCCAGCATGCAGTGTACTGTTGTTCCTCTGACATATAGTAAGGGGCCATGGACACTCTGCCTGCCAGTAAATAACAGCAAGTAGGTATCAGGGCAACAAGCTTAAAATCAGAAACCTGTATTTACACATGCAGATACAGGTACATAGAAAATTCTGTTACATTACACAGACACATTTAGCCAAAATAATTAATTTTGGAACACAGCTGTCCTTATACTACTTTTATATCCGAAGCAAAACTGCAGAATGCTGTATCTGTTGATTCTAATGTAATGTTGAGTGATTAGTTATCAGCACAAGCTTTACAGTGGACGGGAGAAAGAATTAGAAAATGTTATGGTTAGTCTGCTGAAGTAAAGAAACAGTTGTTTTGATGGACACTAGCGGACAGAGCAGCTGCCAAGCGGACCACACACACTCGCTCGCACTCCTGGGGAGCTTCTGTCAGTCATGTGCATTTAGGGGGTACTCACAGGCACTGGGCAAAGACTCATGGGCCAAATGTGGACAAAGCAATAGACTTCATTTCTCCAAATCGTGTCTACAAATGGTGCTTACTGATGACAGAGGCTTTCAGAATATCATATATTTATGTATCTTATATTTATGACTGCATACAGGAGGCAACAAAGTGGTAAAAATTCAGGATTTGCTTTGAAACATCCTTGAGTGAAAAGCTTTTATGTAAATACTAAAGAATGTCTGGTTCTTTTGTGACTATCTGCCTCTGACATGCTCCACACAGTCTAACTACCCTGTCCCTATCCTGCCCCCTCCCCTCAGTGATAAAAAATGTTCCCCCAGTCACTGCTCTCTGACCTCCAAGCCCCTCCTACATTCCCAAAAGCCCGCCCAAAATCCATTCGGGCTGACACACTCTGCTCGTCATCCATCACCATTCTGACCCCAGAGGAAAATATACTTCAAAGAGATAAGACCTTTACTTAAATTTTTACGACAGGTCTGATTTGACCCGTGAGACCAACACATACTCGGGTCATAAGTCACTGTCCAGAGTGGGCTGCTTATAGTCTGCATGCAGCAAAAATACTGTTTACTTCTGCACATTACCACCATGCTAGTGGATCACATGTTTGCTTTTGGTTTTTGGCAGGTTTGCTCTTAAAATCAGATCCTTCCTACAAGTACATTCAGTCAACATTTCCACTTTGTGTAGAACAGATTAGAGTCAGTGTGAGAACACATTTGAAATAATGTTTCCCATGAATTTATTTAGTTAATAGTATCCAATAAGTACATGCATGGTAGGAGGTGACAGTTGTGACAGTGCTTATATGATGTGTAATGTTTATTTGAAAGTTAAAATACAGGAACATATTGTTAAATGCAGTTCAACAAGATGCAATATAAACATTTGTAATAATTTAAGATATACAGTATGGTATAGAACATGCATAATAATTGTATGACCATTACAGTCAAACACAGGAATTCCCCAAGCTGTTTCCCACAAACACAAATTTGTACAGCACAGAACTGTACTGTATACAATTTATTTGAGTGCACTAGCATTAATATTTCTCTGCACTGTACCTAAGGGATCTAGTCTGCACAAGGTTTATAAAGGCATCATTTGCAAAGGTTGGTGTGGACTCCAGTGTCCTGCACAGAACCCTGACCCCAACCCCACTGAACACATTTGGGATGAACTGGTATGCCAACTATGTGCCAGGACTTCTTTGCCCGAAATCAGTGCCTGACCTCACTAATGCTCTTGTGGTTGAACGGGCAAATCCCTACAGTTACACTTCAAAATCTTGTAGAAAGCCTTCCCAGAAGAGTGAAAGTTATTTCAATAGCAAAAGGGGATTAAATCTGGAATGGGATGTTCAACAAGCAGATGGTTGTGACTGGTCGTGTGCCCACATACTTTTGGCCATTCGGTGTATTTTCAAGGCTTTATTCTACTGTAGCCCTTGTCTCTGCTTGTCTCTCTATGATGAGAATGAATAATATAGTGGTAAGGCTTGTAATTTAATCAAGCAAATAATAAGCAAAGGAAGAAGGAGACAGGAGGATTAAAGGAGCAGTTTGGCATAAACTTTGCACTTAGCCTGAATGTAGTCACTCAGCCTAGACAGGTCTAATGTTCAGACTTAAACTAGAGTTACATAAAGCTAATGTAGCCAAAAAGTTTAGTCTCTCTCATTTAAAATCTTTTTTATAGAGTATTAATATATTTATGTCTTAAATTCCACCCAGTTTGTTAATAATAAAATCCCACTATGTGGTTTATGACACAATAGGAGTGACTGAAATCTATAAAATCAGCAGAGCTTCACTGTGTAGCTAAAGGTTGTAACATTATAATGGTAGCCATTTTGGACAACCAGAATTTTTTTCCCTTCAAATTAAATACTGGGTCTCAGACCCCACCTCTCTATAATTAAAAGCGGAACTGTGCCTGGGATCTGGAAGTTAAGTGGATGACATTGAAAATAGTACTCCTTGTCCCTTTTTCAATTTTGTGATTTAGTTCTATAAAATTGCAACTATCTAGTTTAACAATGTAATTTAAAACAAAGTACACTAAATTAAGTAAAGTATTTACAAATAAACGTTTTTAATAAGATAGATTTTACCTAACTTCTTATTAGCTTTATTCATTATGTCAGGCACCAAACAGATACATTTGGGCTACAAATGATGTCACTTTTATTTTCATCAACAAAGAATTCCCTTGTTACCTTATTGCACTTCAGCTTTTATTGGCTGAGGAGACTGGGCAGGAGGACAGTTTACACATCCAGCCTACCACCACAGATTCAGCCTTTTCTTCACACACACCTGCAGGGACACACACACACACACACACACACAATCTTACTAAACATTGCTGAATTGACTGCAATATTTCAGACAAACACTGCAGCTGGAGCATAGAGGACAGAACAAACAGACACGGACCATCCAAAAACACACCCACACACACTCTCACACCAGAGCATTGTGTATCCTCAATGAGTGATATCAAATATCAAGGGCCTAGGACAGTATAAATCAAAGCTCCAGAGACACTCCCATTTTTTTCCCCTCTTAGGCTGTTTTTTACATGTATGAAAAGTTATATCTTACACACCTGCCTCTAAGTGTTTAACCACACAGCAGCGGGATGTAAAGACTGTAATTAGATTATAGAGAGAACATGATGAGGTCATGGCTGTGGGGAGACAGCATGTGTACATCGGTTTCAACATTTCCCAGAGGACATGGAGCAGGAGTGGGATCAGAAGCAGTAATGAGGGGACAAAGGGAGAGAGAAGTTCGGTGGTGAATGATGGTTTTGCCCCAAAAAAAGCTGCTATGACTTTAAGCTCTTCAGCACATCTGTTCTTTAGGCAGGGAGGCAACAGCAGAGGAACACACTGCCACCGTGTGGACACTTTTACTCCTCCTCTGTCTCACTCTTGCATACTCTCTTGCTCTCGCTCTCGACCCTCACAACACACATACACACACACACACACACACACACACACACACACACACACACACACACACACACACACAAAACTCCATCAGTGTCGCTCTGAAACCTGAAACATCCTCTAATATGCACAGATAAGCACTTCAGCTAGCCACAAGGGATGACAGCTATGCTTTTATCAGCGAGAGTGTTGTCCATAGCACATGAGGCAAGAGCTTCTTTGTAACTAGGCTGCATACTCATCCAAAAACAAGCAAAATTCAATAGGGACACTGACTAGCTCTGCATTATGCATTTGATCTATTTTCATATGCAATGAGGAAGACGTGTGGCTTGTGCTTATAAGAAAAGTGTGACCTTCTCCCTGTGATTGATTATATCAGAACTGTCTACTCAGTGAGGTCTAAAAAAAAAAAAAAAAAGTGTAGTTCCTGCTTCATTAACAATGAACTAAAGACTGGAACAATAATGCATTCATACTTAGTAACTGCTAGTTAGTTAGTTAATTGCTTTTATACATCTCCCCACAATCAGTAGTAAGTTAAATTGTAGTCTGTAAAAACATAACGTAATGATTGCACAACCGAGATGAAGATGGTGCACGGTTCACATTTTCTAAGAAAGATAATACTGAACCACAACAGAACTCATTTTTGGCAAGATATGTTGAAATGAGGTGAGGTATGTTGTAAATTACTCTACAAAAACATTCCCTACACCAGGGGCGGTTCTAGGATTTCATCTTTAGGGGGTTTTAGCCCTCAGTGAGAATTTAAAACAAGAAGAGTTTTATATTATATATTATATGACTACATAGTAAGCCAAAAGTTAAAGTGGACACCAAAATTTTATGCATGATGTAATGATGCCAGTCTTGAGTCAAATCAGTTCATGTATGTGTGCATTCTCTACAAACAGTGTGTCCAATTAATGCAGTCATTAATAAAATGTCTGACTTAGTATTGTATAGATTGTTTGCATTAATATTTTGTTTGTGCTATCAACTCTGGTAATAAGAATAGTGAAATTTCACTGCTTTTGGTTGGCGACTTTGCGGTTTTCCACCGATTGACGTTATAGAATCTATATAATATAGATAAATGCCACAAGCTCTGACTGCGCCTGCACGGTGTGCATGCCTGTGCTTCTCCGTTCAAATAAAGCAGACAGCTGTTGACGTACTTTTACGTAAGATTACAACGCACGCGCGTAAAAGCAAAGTAAAAAAAATCGCTCTTGGATCAAACTGATAAATAATTCTCTTTCCTATCGACGACATGTCCTGCATTTTAACGTAATTTTTATTGTTTATTTATGAAAGTAAAAATTATACTTTTAGTTTTAGGGGGGCTGAGATCACAGACAGGGGGGCTGAGATCACAGACAGGGGGGCTGGAGCCACACTAACAAAAGGCCTAGAACCGCCCCTGCCCTACACAATCCTTTCACGTGCTTGAAAGAAAAATGTGCCCCTTACCAGCCATCAGTAACAATGTAGCCTGATAGTTTCAAATTAGTTCCCTCAAAAGAGATATTTTATTTGTTTATTTATTTGTTTGTTTGTTTATTTATTTATTTGTTTGTTTGTTTGTTTGTTTATTTATTTAAGAAACAAACATATTTGATTGGGAATGCAGTTCAGCGATACCTCTGCAACTTTTATGATTGTACTTTGTACTTGAATTTACTTCACCTTTACTTCATCTCTACGCCACGGGAGTAAAATGAAAGCTCCTGCTGATCACCACCAGCTCATACACCATTACAGGTCAAACTCTGCAGAGGTGGATGGCTGTATTCACTCCAAAATGCTTTCCAGATCTTCTGAAGGTTTTGTGAGTTTGTAAGTAAGAATAAAGCATCCTTCACTGGGCCTGACCCCTGTATATTCATTTTGGATATAGAAGCCCAGCACTTTAGGGTGATAAAGGGAACAGAATAGGAATTTCTGTTATCCTACCTGTGACAACAATATCATCCTTTTGTTCAAGCTGTCCCATGCAGACTGAACACACACACACAAAAACACATACACACACACACACACACACACACACACACACACACGTACCCAGACACACCTTCACTGATATACATGAAGATGCCTCAGTTCATATCTCACCCTGAAATACAGACACAAAGTACAGATAAACAGACAGAGCCAAATAAATACACCACAGTAAGTGTGATTGTTAAGAGAATTACAAACACCCACAGATCCCAGTGCTCAGCAGATCAGCAGCTCTGCCTCAGCAGACCGTACTGTTGAATAAACAATTACAGTAACACTGCATGCACACTGCTAATATACTGCCTACTGATTGTGATTTGACCTCACAGGATTACTACAGATCAATCAATTGGAATAAACCTCAGGCGTTGACCTCTTCCCCAGTGATTTATTTCACGTATGTGATTTGGCTTTGAATTCTGGTTCTTTAAGAAAAACATGCTGAAAGGACTATGGCAGATACAGTGGGACATTAAACAACTAGAATCTGGACAGGTTTTTCTATTTTACCAGTCATCGTGTACCACTAAAGCACAAACCTAATTACAGCTAAATTGTAACACACTTTACAATTACAATTAAATTAAACAGTTTTTTTCATGGAGACTGTGTGTTATAGTAACTGGCTTACTATGCTGACAGACTGCCTGCTAGGGACAAAGTGTAACAATCAGACTTCAAGGATTATAAAACAGGAGCACAAGAAAGAGGAGCAGATTGAACTCCCCGTCTCCTCATTAACCCCCTGTCCATTTTCTATTTCACCCCTTTTACCTCCTCCAGTCTGGACAGCTTTGTTCAGGGCAGCAGGACAGTAGACCACTAACACCATATTTGCTTTTAATTAACCTCTCCATTAAGTACTGTAAGTCCCTGAACTCATCAGTGGATCCAGATTTATATTCCTTAATAAGTGTCTCCCATTATAGTTTCACTGTTATTACAGGTTAAGACAAATGTCAGAACAATAATCGCTCAATATATGACTACTTAGAGTATTAAAGGGGCATAAATGGGGCCCCATTCATCTTTACAGCAATAGCCATGACATTTATACTGGCCCTTTACAACCAGTTTCTACTATCTAACTTTTATTTTAAAAAGTGTAACAAAATCTAACTACATAATTGTAGATCTGTGCTCATTACATACCTAGCACAGAGAACCAGAACACCTGATAACTTACACAACCCAGGGTGTGACCTTGATTGTGACTTTAGTATTTTGAAACTTTGAGTATCAGCTACTGTAGTAGTGATCACCTCTGTTCACTTAAGCTCTCAAACCCATCCTCTCTTTCTGTCTCTCCACAGTATAATCGGCCAAACGCATCCCATTTTGTCACCTTCTACGGGCCAGTCTGTCCATTCTTTTAACCAAAGTTATCCACAATGCAGGCCCAAATTCCAGCTATAACAGGTTTTAATGCGATGAATGCAGATTTATGACTTTAGGTAACAATGTGATTCAGTCGATTCCCAGCATTACTTCTGCTGAACAAATGTATACAAAGACTTTACAGCATTTAATCTAAAAACATTTATACACCACCCAACAAAATTAGCATCTGCTTCTGTAAAAATGTGCTGTAAATTTTTTTAGCACATTTGACTAAAAAACTTTAATACTTTTAAATCTTTTGTGAATTGCAAGATACAGAATAAGTGAAAGAAATGCAGATAACCCATAATTAACCCATACATAACTTATGCTTACATAACCTAAAACGCCAACTGGAACCATTTCAAATTTGCTTGCTTACACTTGGAGATATTTATAGTTTTGCCAGAGCAAGGATGCCACAGATATAATTCTTCTTAATGCCATCTGCAACCTCAGCATTGTTTAGCTGTGATTAGCTTAAATTCCCCAACCCCATTTATTATTTAAATAAATAACAACAAAAAAAAACACAAAATAACATTTACATTAGAAAGAACAAAGCTTTGACTCACTGTCCCAGTTTCTTGCCTTTGTTATGCATGCCATCATAAATAAAATATGAGGTGCGACTTTATTTTCTGACTTGTGTTCAAAAGGACTTTGTTGAGAGAGAGAAAGAGAGAGAGAGAGAGAGAGAGAGAGAGAGAGAGAGAGAGAGAGAGAGAGAGAGAGAGAGAGAGAGAGAGCACTGGAGCCAGGAGAGTAAATGAACATGACACTGTCTGTGAGTAAAGAGCAGACTTTTAGAGACCGAATTTCCCCTTGGGGATTAGTAAAGTACTCTCTACTCTACTCTGCTTTACTCTTCTCACTGAACAACACACACCTCACTGACTCAGAGCTACTGTAACCATACACAGTTTGTTTTAAAGACTTCACAGTGTAATGAGTATTAAGAGAACAGTCCCTATCAGGGTCTAGACCGCATTTGTGTTTCATGCCACTAGAGGGAAACCAATAAGGATTTGTGACCTGCCACTCGTTTTCTGCTTTCACGTGCATTTTTACAAAATGATTTTTTGTTCCAGCAAATAATGACAAAGCAAATCTTTTGAAACATGCATCATCTCACCACCGTTACTAAACCCTAAAATTATAGTTCAAATTCTATTTGTAATATTGTGAGTTCAATAATGCTTATTTTGTAGACTGCTTTGGCCCATATGAAATTTACTTTATCACATTAATAACCTCTTAACTGCATTATGTGTTATGTTGTCTTTGGAGAGTTTATATGGTAAAGTACAGGAGGTGCCGACTCTGCACTGTGTCTGCCAGTGAAAGAAGGAAAAAGGATGCAGGGTCAAGGAGGCTGGTCAGTTTTTCTCTGCAGGGCCCCTGAGGCTTTCAACACACATCCCTTGTTTTAGTTAGTGTGTGAGAGCGAGAGTAGGGGTATGGAGAAAACTTCTTTGTTATGCACTCCCTAAGACATTCGGCTCATTTTTCTTGACAGTGCCTGATCGGTGGGTTGAGACACTCGGTCTGTTTGTGAAAACTGAATACAAGAGGCTCAAAGAGAGCAGCTGTTGATGGGGTCCCTGTCTGCCAGACAGCTCTGACATCATTCTCTCTGTGTGTTTCTCAAACTCCATTTAAACTCCTTCACATCAAACTCGGAAACATTTTACTCACAATTATAACAATTGCTTACAAGTAGAAAGAATCAAACTTAAATTAACAACAGTACAGTCATCACAGTCCAGAAGCATGTTCCCTAAACCTTGCCTTCACTAAATAAAATGTAGGACAAGTAGAAACAAATATAAGAAAAACAGTCATTTAACATTACAAGCATGATATATAGACCATAACCATAAGAGTTTTTATACTTCCAAAAGGAGTGTACGAGTAAAAATGAAAATATTCACCTGGCCAATAAAGCAAAAAAAGGTGTTTGGTGTCTGTTCTCCTGGGTAATCCTGTATAATGGGCACATTAGGCAATGTCTGACACTGAACAATTAGAGCCTTGTAGAAACCAAGACCTGCGCATTACACTGTCAAAATCCTCTTAACTGTCAAACATGTAATGAATTAGTTAAGGTTATGCTGGAGGAAAATGACCAAGACTGGCTCCGTCCCTGATTTATTGACCCAGATTTATTAAACTAAATGCAGTCACTCTGTCCTCTGTGCTGAGATTAGTGAAGTCCATATACTGCAGTACGAACCTCCATAAAATCTCCCAGAATACAAATTTGTTCAACTTTCCCTCCAGTGGTCTTAAAACAACTTGTAAATGTAAACTTGTAACCTCCATATTGAAAATGTTGATACTTGAACTGTAAATAACTTTAAATATTCTATACTCTAATTATCGTCAAGTCCATAACAGCAGCAGAAATCTTACTAAATTCATGTCACGCTGAAAAAAGATATGTATTTTGGAGGGTTGGGGAAGCTGAGGCTGTAGTTCGTAATAAATTTATAAATACTAGTTTACTTTCCAATGCCAATTTTTTCCTTCACCCATTTTTAAAATCCTAAGATAATGTTCTCTTCACCATGGTGTCAGTTCATCATTGTGTTTTATAAAGAATAGTGGGATGGTCCTGTCACTGCAGAAAGAGGAATGCCTGTTGCCTGATAGTTATTTATAAATTCATTCTCCATTAAACCGCTGGAATATATATTACTTTCCTATTACACTGAAAGGTCAATCTCTATAATACCCAACCAATACAATCACTCTGTATAACTTGCATCCATTCTGATCTGGAAAAATCTGCCTTACAATTATGGGAGTTAGGAAGTCTTAATAAATATGTAGATTTAAATAAACAAGGAGGAAATTATTTATTCCCAAAACATATTAATTTGCCAACTCACTTGCCCATTCAGCTGCCTAAAAAACATTTCTAATTTCTATTCTTTGTATTTATGAGAATGGTCAAGAGTGCCTTTGCTGTCCCGTGTTTTTTGTATCGAACACACATTAATTTAATTTTGGTATTAGCATCATTAGCACAAGGTTATTATAAAGTAATTATAGAATATCTATAGTGTATATGTTTTTTTAATGTGTTTGATTTGGATAGTAAAACATGGACAATTGTGCATCAACTGTATAAAAGATTAGCGAGTATGTTTAGTAGTACTATCAAGCTTGTCTGAACAACCCATGACATCCCTCCAGGAGAAACTGCTTAGACGTGGATTCTGAAGGTGATTATAGAGGTTAATCTGCTGGAACACCTGCCACATAAACTCTCAGAAATTTCTGGCAGTGTTACCATTAGCTAGAATTTGACTTGCTGCTAAACATTTCTGTTAGCAAATGGAATTTATAGCAATTTCTGTCTAGCCTGTCATTAGGAAAGAAAACCTTTAACTTTGTTAAATTAATCCTGTTAAATGAATTTCTTTTCTTTCTTTTTTTTAAAGTGGAGTTCATACCTTCTATGAGGCAAGAAAAACATTAGAAATATTCTTGAGTCAGCAAAGACTCCAACTAGATGTCTTGTTGCCATTTTACTGAAACGTGGCTAGGTGTGCCTATTCTCAACCTTGCGGTCTGGTGGCTTGTTTTACTTTGATGAAATTAACTGAACTGGATTTCAAATGACATTCAATGGACTGGGTGAGAGAAGAAGTCTTAATAAGAATGTAAAAAGTATTTTTTTTGTGTGAAATGAAAAGAAAGTAAGTGTGTTCAGTTTCAGTAACACTAAACCAAGGTATAAGTGTGGCAAAAATAATACTTAAGAAATATAGCACCTAAAAACTAGAGATGGAGCAAGACAGAAAGTCAGTGGTCTACTGAACATTACTAAGGTCTTTAGAATGTATATATAATCTGAGGTTCACAGCACAGGATAAGTTTATCTTGAAAGACCACAACAGAGAAATGGATAATAGATAAAAGATGAATATCAGATGGATTTGCTGTATACTTGTCAGCATGCATACTGTGTGTGTGTGTGTGTGTGTGTGTGTGTGTGTGTGTGTGTGTGTGTGTGTGTGTGAGAGAGAGAGAGAGAGAGAGAGAGAGAGAGAGAGAGAGAGAGAGAGAGAGAGAGAGAGAGAGAGAGAGAGAGAGAGAGAGAGAGAGAGAGAGTATATCCTCTAATGTACATATAGAGAGCTGATGGAGTCTGACAAGGACACTGAGGGGGCAGGCCGGTCTAACAGCATACTTCACTGCATATAAATGCCTCTCCATCCATTTCTACATCCTTCTCCATTTGTTCTCCTTCAACAAAAGCACCAAAAGCTTCAATTATTAAATTAAACAAAAGAATGCAAATCATTCTATAAATATTAGACCCAAAAAGGATTCAAAATCACTGTAATCCAGATTCCTCTGAATAAGCAGGTCACTGAGGAATGTTTTGTGACTAACCATCAGAACAAGATGCTTCTACATGGCAGATCAGGCCAATGTTATCTGCATTAAGTCTTATCAATTAAAAGTCACCATAGCAACCAGGTAAAGTTTAACATCATATATAGCTATCGAGGTCACTGTTCTGCCATCAGGAAAACCAGAAAAGTTTTTGTGGTCTCTCTCAAACATGACTGATTTTGATAACAAGAAAGAAATTGTAATGCATCCTTTTTATGTATGATTCCCAAACCAAAGTAAATAATCATGCAACCTCATCCCAGATCTTTAGCGTAGCCACATCTTGTGGTGTGGTGTGTGTGGTGCACATGCTTCAGCTGACAAACTGGATTAGTTTATACTAAGAGTCCAAATTACTGGACTAGATTATTTTCGGTCAGTTCTCTGTAAAACACTGCAGAGATGAGCCTCCATACACTCATAAAGTGGCATTTGGCCTGGCACGATTCCCAAACACATTAGTCTTGATTTGTTCTCCATTCCATGTCTGACACTGCAGTCACAATGTGATGCTCAATTAAACCCTGACCCATTTCTCTACAAATCCCCTCAGACATGTTCAGTGAGGTTTGCACATAACCTCGTGTAAAGCATAGAATCATACTGTTGCTCATTTAGGTGCTGTGGTGTAACAGACTCATTACAAGAGAAAGCAAATGTATTCACTTTATTAGGAACACCTGTACATACACGACGTTATCTAATTAGCCAGTCATGTGGCAGCAGCACCATGTATGTAATCATGCACATTCAGGCTGATGACACAGATCAGAGGAGAAAGTCCAGTCTGGTTTGAGCTGACAAGAAGGATACTGTAACTCAAATAATCACTTCACAATCTAAACACATCAAACCTTACACATCAGATGCACACTCTCTGAGGCTATCATGAGCACAGACTCACACAAACTGGACAGTTGCACAGTGGAAAAGGAGCAGTTCAGTTTTTATTTTCCTGTACAGATGACAGCCTCAGATTCTTACTCTTGACTGACAGGAGTGTGGAACCTGAGGTAGTCTTCTGCTGTTGTGACCCATCCACCTCAATGTTTGATATTTTGTGCATGATGAGATGATCTGTCCATTTTCCTCTGACCTTTCTCATCACTTCCACCCATAGAATTGTCGCTCATAATAATTTGTGCTTTTTGCAGCAGTCTATGTAAACTCCAGACACTGAAAACCTGAGATCGGCAGTTTCTAAAATAAACCGGCCGGTCTGGTACCAAATCCATGTCACGGTTAAAGCAACAGAGATCACTTTTTTTTTTTTTTTACCTGTTCTCATGTTTGATATGAACAGTAACTAAGGCTCTTGACTTGTATCTGCATGATTTTATGCAGTGTGGTGCTGCCACATGAATGCACAGATGTGCAGGGGTTCCTAATAAAGTAAATTCAATGAGTACAACAGTCTATATAGTATACTTATACATTTAAATCGCTTTTCTGCTTCAGTCGCATGCCGATGTCTTTAATTCAGTCCTTCATGCCTTCATTCTACACACACATACACACAAGTCCTCATTCTTGGCAATGTGGAATAGCCCTCAACAGAACATCAGCAGCATCCAAAACCAATCTTTTAAAGTACACAGAGGAGCCAGAATGTCAAACAGCAAGAGAGAAAAACAAACCAGAGATATGGCTCCGGAAATCTGTGTTGAGCTACTCTGTTAAGCATTACAACTATGACATGGTGATTTGAGCCTGGGAACCCTCAATTTCACAGAAACCCTAAATCAAATATTCAGAAAATGTAATGCTGACAAGATGAGGTGAATTGCCTTAATGTGGACTCCGTATAGGGTAGGCCAGCTGTTTGAGTTAGAAGAAAACCTTGAAGCTGTCAAGCATAGTTGTAAAAACACTGCTAGTCAAAAAGCCCATTCTTTATAGTCTCCACTGCAGCATGGGGGGGGGGGGGGGGATCTGTGGGAGAGGGATGGAACTGAGAAAAAACTCACCACATTCTTCATATGGCTGCAGATCTAATAGTGATTAATCTCTGCACATGGGTATTTCACATTTTTATGTGTAAGTCCAAGGCTCCTGTTTCTAATAGGTTGCAACAGAGATAAAGGGTCGTGAGAGAGAGGGAGAGAGAGAGAGAGAGAGAGAGAGAGAGAGAGAGAGAGAGAGAGAGAGAGAGAGAGAGAGAGATGGAAAATGGATGTTGGACACATGCAGAGGGACTTTATATTGACTTCGAACACAATACATGGTCCAGGATACATATAACCAGAAAAATGACCTTATTACCTTATGTCCAGGTTGGTTTTTACTACACAGATTTACAAAGCATAAAATGTATCAAGGCTGTGTTTTATTCACATTTATCTTCACTAACTAATTTATTCTGGTTAGGGTCAAAGTCTGCTCTGGAAACTCTGGGAACAAGGAAGGAATACATTCTGGATGGGATGATCATGGCTTTGTATGTTATTGGATTTAATCAACACTAATGAATTGTATTCCAAGTTACATTACAAGTTATACCGAAACTCCTGAAGCTGTGTGTATTAAAATGACAATGTCATGAATTGTCTTCGTATGGGCCACATCTGAAAATATATATCTTGCTGTTTATATACGATGTCTCAGTGTGAGCCAGAGGAATGCTGGAAAAAGTTTCATTTTTTTCAATGGTATTGTCCCCCCTCCTTACACATAAACATTGCCAAGTCTGTGTTACATCAGAGCATTCCTGCCTGAAAGCAGAATAGTTACAGAGAGAGAGAGATGTTGTCCTGAGACAAAGGCATGTGCTATGTTGTTATAATAGAGTCCATTATGGACCCTGTTCGTCTAGAAGACCAGCTTGACCCTGGGAGAAATTTCCCATCTTGAGACTGTGACCTTTGTAAATGACCTAGTGAAACATCCACAGTGGCTTGTGTGGTAGTGAATCTGTCTCACAATGGGTTACATTAATGAGGTCAACAAGGTCAACATCTTTATCCAAAGGCACTATGCAGTCATATGGCAGTGTGAGAACACAGTGTGCTCACGAACATCAGGTTCAAGCTGCACGTTAAAGTGTTCCCCCTTCACCCCAGACAGTTAAAGACCACGTTAAGAGCAATATTGAGACAGCAAGCTCACATTACATCACTGCTAGAGAAGAGTTAACCATCTGTTAACCATATGCCATAATAATCTCATATCACTTTTAACATTCAACCCTTAACACAGAATGGATGGAATAGGACAGAATGCACAAATGTACAGCACTGTTATATGCTAGATGTGTATTTTACAGGTAAAAATGTTGTTTGAAAGCTGCAACGATAAATGACTATAACGTAAAGTTGCAGTATGTTAAAAAAGTCCCAGATTTTGCATCTTAATAAGGACTTAGATATAATTCCTAAGCAGAACCCAGCAATCTAAGCTTCCTTTACCAGTACAGAGCTCCCTGTAGAGCTGTTTGGGAACTTGCCATTCCCTGTATGCATTCCACTCCTGTGCAAATGTTTATTCTCCTAATTACAAGGCAACAGAGGTCATACGTTCGCTGAAGACAGGCGGTGCTTACAATTATGTACAGGTCCAGAACTCAGGAGTGTGTTTGAACAGTGAGAGAAGAGACATTTTATGGTGCACAGCAGGAAAGCGAAGATTATTGGGCACAGACAGCGAGGAGCCTGTCTCATAGCATAACTCATAGAACACATAAGGCAACAGACTAGGATGTGAAAGCAATTATGAACTGAAGATATGAGTAGATATCACACAGTGCCTGAATTTTCAGCAGCAGGAAAAGCACACAAATATGGGCCATGAAATCAATTCAGGCACAAACCTGACATACTTTTTCATAATGGTTTGATTTCAGAGCACAATGCATATTCGTAAAGTGCCTTTTGATAGTGCAGATTCCTCTATAATGAAAAACAGGCTGTGCCGAAGATCCCACAGTGGTCCTCTTACTGGGCTTCACTATAAGCTCTACGTGTTGAAATGACTATTAGGGCAGTGTTCATTCAATATTTTATTGTGTTATTTAATATCTGGCTAAACACAGATGCCATTTTCATGTATATTTGAATATAAAGCTGAATGCATAAGTAAACTCCCAAAAGCCCTACATCTGCAAAGTTAGTAGTTAGTAGTAGTAGTTACAAAATTTGTGTTCAAAATCCAGATCACTATATACAGATGAGACTGATGATACCTGCTGGTTAAGATAACAGATAGAAGGTATGTTAACGGCAGTTAATCACACAGCACAAATGAACTGGAATCGATGTCTGACTCATTCTTATTTTCAGGAAATCTAATAAGCAGAAAAGTAAGATTTAGTGTGTTGCCCGTTACACACACTAGCGTGCCATGTCTGACATGTGTGGTGAAGATTTTACTTAACAAAGGCTTCACCTCAGGAAACAAACAGCTGCAGATTCAAATTGTGGGCACTAACTTAATCCCCTTTTAGGTAACTTAATCCCCTTTTTGGGTAATCCTGTGTACTCTTTTTGGCTTCTCATAGGATGATTAAATTTCAAATCAGGATCATTAAGTCATTAAATGAGGCTTGAATTTTCCTAATGAACAAATGGAGGTAAAAAGATAAATGCATGTTGGGATAAATAAACCAAGTGGGGGCAAAATACATGATCAGGTTTTTTAGGAAACTCAGCCATTAAAGACCATTTTGGCTGGTGCATGGTTTTAAGAGTACTTTTCTATGTTTTAGAATTCGCAGAAAAAGTAGGGAATAACTTAATTCAGTCCCTTCACACAACAACAATGACATTCCCAACTCCTCAGGAACATCTAAAAAAAAAATTGCAATAATTAAATGTAAAATAATAGGCAGCAGTGGGTATGCTGAGATGCATGGTAACATTGTTAAAAAAATTAAATACACTTTATCTGTTAAAACAATTACCTTTAGTGAAATTCCTACAGCTCATATTCATTCCAGTCATGGGGCAAAAACCTCGAGGCACTGAAGAAATACTGGTGCTGGTGCATATTTCTGTTTTCTGTAAACAGTTCTTAATAAGTCAGCAGGTAGGGCTATAATGCAGTTTGTCATTTCTCAGTATGACATATAGAACTTTTTACCCAAAAGACCCACTTCTCTAATTTTTCTCTAACTTGTACCACTCTCTGCTGTTGCCCAATAAAAACAAGTATATTAATAGGCTTCTATTGCAGCATAAACATATAATAATCGCCCCATTTGTCCTGGGATTTAATTACCTTCAATATAAAATGAAATAAAATAAAATAGAAGTGGTGTGGTTGTGAACACGAAAAACATTCTCCATTCACCTTTACCTGCATATTTCAAGCACTCATGCTAAAACTTTGTTAGTGTGAAATAGGAGAAGGCTTCCAGAGTTTATACCCAACACCTATCAGCATGTTGGCATAATCTGACATTTGTGAGTACATATGTGACATCTCTTGGAGTATCTTTCAGCGTGCACCTATGATAAAAAGTGTGGCTTCTATGCAAAATGCATAAAGTTTGGCAGGTCTAATAAAGTGTTTTAAATCCTTTTTTATAACTATTTTCCATCTCACCTTATACCGGTATCCCCCTGCAAGTTCGGTACACCCAGGAGTTTGGAAATCTCTACAATAGCGAGACTTTATCCATTTTCTTTATCCAAATATCCATTATTTGCAATGAGAAGTGACTTTGTGTGGTACGGAGAAGTAAGACATGCAGCTTTATGTCAAATTTGAGTTTGGTTAGTGTTTCCACATACTTGCATATCTCTGGTTCAGAAAAGGCCATGTGAGGCAATTCCTGTTTAAACATAACTTTTCAAACATATGTCTATAAAGAGTAGTTTTTTTACTTTCTTAGTTGCTGAACCTTGTCCACCAGGCAACTATGCATAAAAAAGCATAGCCTAGACACAATATCTGCTTGTCCGGAGTACCAGGCTACTGATCTGAACACCCTGTTGGAGACGGCTGAGACAATCAAAGGGCTCGTATACTAATGCTTGGCTCTAGAGACTCTTATTCACTTCAATGGAAAGAGAGAAAAAAAACGGTGATGAGGGACATTTAACAGGCTAGCTGTTGTAATGCAATTAACAACAGGAACTTGTTTCATGAATATTTCACCAGAAGAAACAATAAATGTATTAAAGTATGATGTTCTGTAATAAAGAACGGTTTTTCAGTTGCTGTCACTGGAAAATAATGAACTCTAGGGTGTAATTTCCCCTGCTTTATGTCTGGCACATTAAGCCGTCATGTCATGAATCATTTTCCTAGCTGTTTATCCTATAATGTTTCTTATTTAATTTAAAGATACTTAACAAATGTTGCTAAAACCGTGAACATCTTCAGTGAAACAGCGCAATCCATCTAACCAACAAATGATCACTTAAAATATAAAATAATTGTTCGACATTTAAGGAAAAAGATTTCCTTCTGCTATGTAATTGATAAAAATCCTCCTGTTGAGTCAGCTCAAAGCATTTGACATGACTTGTCAGAAAAAGCTCAAAGAAGACAATACATCCTGCCAAAAAAAAAAATAAAAAATCCAAGTTATTGAAAAGCACAATAGTACATTTCCTGATTTGATTGTGTCATGAATTTACACAAATTAAGTAATAATTCTGAAATGTAAAAGGGGTGACCTAGTTTGCCAAAATGGTTTAGAAACCACATCAACATAAATGTGGAATGGATGGATGAATAGATCCAAAGACGGGGTTAAATACCTTGAAATATTAGTCATTTTGTGTAAATCAGATAGTAAAAGTCATTTCAATTCCAGGTTGTGAGAGTGGAAAAATGTGTGAAAGTGCACCTGGGGTAAATACTGATGCACCTCATAAATCAGAAAACAGAAACATAAATATAACCAAAAATGAATAAATAAATAAACTATAAACACTTATGCAGTGTGGAGGCAAAGTGCACTATTTTTGTTCCAGCCCAAAGTGCTTGAAGTGTTCAGACTCACAGCCAAAGCCAGCAGCACTCAGAGCTGCACACACAGAGGCACAGCGCGTTAAACAGCCCAGTAGCAGAGGATTTAATACAATTATTTTTTTATTTTATTTTTTATTTTTACAATTGAAGTTCTGTCAATGGCAAAATAACACTTTTTAATCATCTACGTTAGTCCTCGGTCTGAACCGAAATGCTTCAAAATTCAAACCAAAACCGTGTTCAGTGTAAAACAAGCTTCTGTACACAAATACGCATACAGTGAAACACCACTCGCCAAACTAGTTTACTGTTTGTGTTGAATACTATATTTATATTTAACCTTCAGGAAAGTTTAAAGGAAAAAAAAAAGCCAGAAGCACTAAACTTACCACATGTTACGGGGACGCTTCAACAAACACAGCTGAAAAACACAACTTCAGGTCTTGTGCCAGTTTAAAGCTCGCTCCTGGAGGAGAAGAAGCAGAACAGGCGCATCCTCTGTACCGCGAATACACTGGGCTTATGGATAGCCAACCGTGTCTAAACGTCTAAAAACAATGAAACCCATACACATCCGTTGTCAGTACGTATTCCAAACTCCACCCACTTCCCCTAGTACGGCTTTGTATGGAGAAACCACATACCAGTACGTCTTTTCAGTGCTGTAAGATTGTAAAATTGCATTCTCAGCAATCCACAACTCAAGCTTTCAATTACTGAATTGGACACTTTTGATTGGACACTAATATTGATCACTAGCTCCTGTCAGTGTGGAAGTAAAAACCCTTCAGAGACATTTAGTTGGGTGCTGCATGTCCCACAAAATCATTTTCCTGTTAGATGATGCAAATTCACTCCATCTGTTGTCATGTTTACTGCAAGTTTCCCATGTCCTGGTATCCCGTGGCTGCAAAACATGCCCAAGTCACCACTCCCTCCATCATAATGTATGTCTTGGGTATTTCTTTCAGTCTCTTAAGATTAAATAGTCTGACATTAGGCTGAATTTGTGGGCACACACTGCCGGGAAAATTGGCAAATGTATTGATGGCTCTCTATACTGCAGAATGATAAATTAAAAATTTTTGGTGAGGGATGAACTTATAATATACTTTTCTATAGCAGAGCAGCAACCTTTGCGTCTCTGAGGTCACTGCTGTTGCCCTTTCTTCTTGACATCATGTACAGTAGACACACACATACTGTATGTGCTTAAAAAAACCAGCAAAAACGTTTGGCAAAAACTGCCAAAAGTTCCACGTTTATAGAGGTTTTATACAGTAGTAACACTTCTTGATGATGAACTAATCTTGTGCAATTCATTATTGACAGCTAGCTGCTAATTACTCACTTAAATGACTTGGGGCAAGTCGTGGCCTAATGGTTAGAGAGTCTGACTCGTAATCCAGGTGTGTGTTCACTGCTGTGTGTGTGCACTTTGCAAATGCAGAGAACAAATTCTGAGTATGGGTCACAATACTTAGCCGTATGTCACGTCACTTATAATGATTTGTGGTTTATGAATGTTTATGATTTACATTGTTTACATATTGAAAACTATTGAGTCTGTCTGGAAGGGTGGTATTTATTGTAAAATATGGAAAATGAATGTCATGTTTAATAAATCTTGTGAGATTACACTAAAAATGAAATCATAGTCATTATGTATTATCTATTTGTTAAGGCTGTTGGGCCAAGAAACTGGTTACTTTACAAAAGCTTCACAACATATTTTATTCATTAAGCTGCCCAACCTGTAAACATAATTGTGTTGATGAACAAACAAGTGCACGTTGAGATTACACCATATATTTATTGAGACGTTCTACATGCTGACAGAATGACAGGCAAACTGATTTAAGTAACACAATCTTTGGCCAGTCATCTCATTAATTCAAGTTACACAAATAGACTGTAGTTAATGCCAGTGACATGAAGTCATTTTAAAATATGACACATCTTTCAGTTTGAATGGATGTATCTTAGAGAGGTGTGAAGTCGCTATAAAAAGAGCCGAGTACCAAAAAGTTTCCATATTTCCATATTTCCTTATGCTCTTACTCTGTAATATAATTTCTATTCGTCTATGTTTTTATGCTGACCAATTGTGTACTTTTTATCTGTTCAATATCTGAGCATTAACAGGATTCACTTGTTTAGCAGAACATGCAAACAAACTCCCTTAAGACTGAATGTTTTATTTACTTTTATTTACTTCTTTTTCATTGTCATTGGTCTTTACACTGTATAAAATTGTTGCTAAATGACTATAACCTGATTTGATCTTTCAATTATTTTTTTGAATAACTTATAGCCAATTCTCTGTGTCACTGTAAGCCTAGAAGAATAGAGGTCAACCAATCCAAATATAAATACAGATCAATATGATTATATGAATTCCTTTAAAAAATGGCATATGACCCAATTTGATGCTCAGAGGAATATGTCAGGCCTTTAGGCGAGAGCTTAGTGTAACACAGTGTTGGAAATACAGTAGTATACAGTATGTCTCGTTAAAACAAGCCTGATTCTTTTTGAACATACAGTATGACTACCTCAAATGTGAACCAGGGCACTGAACCAGCTTAATCTGCTCTACTAGCTGTAATTCAATTTGTCAGTTCCCATAAAAAGACACACAAATGTTGTTGTTTTTTATTTAGATTTTTGCATTTATTAATAAAATAAAACCCCTTACACATATGTAAGTACAATAAAGACACCTAACTACTTGAGCGGCATGAACAGCTACATGTGATATTTGGAGTAAATGGTAGTAAATAGAGGCACTATAAACATAGACATAAAATTCAGTTGAATTATTAGGAGTTAATATTTAATTTTAAAAGAGTTTCTTCTATGGCAGGAGTTTTTGTTAATTGAAGTCAGGTAATTTGTTCCACAATCACAGAGGTATGGTGTAAGTTCATGGTTTTGGATGTAGCCATGCAGTGAACTGATACTAAATTGCCTCCTTTCCATTTGGAGCCAAAATTGGTGGATGACTGCAAAGATCCTGATCCCTTGAGAAAGAATCGATAGGAGATATTTGCATATTGAAATATTTGAATAGTGATAAATGATTTGGCATATGTTTTAATGTTAGTATTTTTAATGTAAAGGATTTCCCAATGTTTTATACTAAATATAACTTTTATTTCTGTTTCTAAGTTTGATGATGGTTTCCGAGACTCTAAAGAGGAAATGCACCAGAAACTGTAGCCTGTTCACACAAAACTGTTCATTTCAGAAATGCCACTCAGTCTCAATTCTGATTAAACATTTTTATTTCAGACTTAAAATATTACATAAAACACAGCTTCACTCAACTTTAATAGCATACAAGAAACAATAAAATCAGCCCAGTGTATGAAGAAAATTAATAAAAGTGGTAACAGTCAAGTGTACAAAAACATTTCAACAGCAAGGATTATTAAATGTGTCTGAATGAGTGTGATTGATATAAATACAAATACAGCAGGAGGCAAAGTCACTTATTGGCTAGCATGTTTGCCTCACATCTTTGGTGTTGGGGGGTCAAGTCCTATGTCTGTACTGTGTACTTTGTATGTTTGAGGGGGGGTTTCCCACAGCCCAAAGTCATACATTTTAGGCTGATTGTGTGTGTGATTGTGCCCTGCGATGGGTTGGCACCCTGTCCAGCCTATCCCCCACCTTGTGCCCCAAGTTCCCAGGGATAGGCTCCAGGCTCCGTGTGTAAAATATAAGTGATAGAGAAAATGGATGGATAAATAAATACAGCACAGCAAATAGTTAGTCTTCCCCCTGTGACACAGAGACAACAAAATCAAACAACACAAACTCTTTCTTAAAATAAATTTCACAATTTTTAGCACATCTTCCAGGATCGTTTTAAGCAAGCCAATTCCAGCAATTCCAAAGCTATATTATTGCTTATTAAATATAAATTAAAGCAGGTTTAATGTATGAACAGATGAGAAGAGGTGCATTATACTGTAACAATCAAAATGAAATCCTTTTCATTTCACCAACCGATTTGTAAGTGGAAATTTGTGCGTTAAATTGTTTGCTTAAATGTTTAGGAGGAAATTAAATTAGTTAACTTTTTTTACATTCCTCCTACATTATACTGCAAAAGATAATTACACACTTGCTTAAAGTGAAGGCTTTCTGTATGGCCAGTTTCCGTGTGCCACAGTGCCGAGACCGCAAGCAATTAGCATTAGTACAGCTCAGAGTTGCTCACTCTAAAGTAAGGTGGGCCTCCAATTCACAAAAGTCTTTGTGTGTGTTTGTGTGTGTGTGTGTGTGTGTGTTTGTGTGTGTAAGTGTGTGTAAGAATAGTCAGGCCTGAGTATCAAGAGTAGCCAAATAAAACACTCCAAATTTAAATGGGACCATTTTAGTATATTCAGAACAATTAGAATTAGATGTAATCCTGTATAGGCTAAATAATTAGGGCTGTATCTAAGTTTGTCTAATTCTAATCCATGTTAATTGTTAAAAGTATTTGAGAAAACAGTACAGATGACAAATGTGGTGTTGCGTGAACCATTTTTTGTGTTTTTATTTTTGTTTTGTTTTGATTTTAAATTTCATAAACTGTTTTCAAGGAAGTTTAAATAGAATATCTCCAAACATACAAAAAACAATGGTGGACACCATGTGTTTCTGTGAGACAGACAAAAATCTTTTACCTTATGCGTATTTGTGCATGTGTAAGAGTTCCCTGAAGTGGGTGTGCAGAGCTGTGAGAGAAGCAGAGCCTGCTCACAGCGTAGGTGGACTGATGGTGTGTAAACACATACACAGAGGATCGGAGACAGCCGTAAACACAGACAAATACACACACACAAACACAGATGGTACATACCCATCTCTCTCACAACACAAGCAGTCAAGGCCAGGTCAGCTCAGATCCACACATGTTTTACAGTTATGTCTCTAAAACCAAAGCTCTTTATGTTTGGATTTATGTTTGAACTATGAGCAATTCAGTGGAGGCCTTTTTAATAAATCCCAGAACAAGTGCTAAATCAGAAACACAGGAAACCTCAATATGAATTATAGATACATTAAAGCAAGATAAACTACAAAATAGCATTTCTTTGGCAAATGAGGCTCTTCTCTCAAAATGCAATTTAACAAAAGGAGAAATATGAAGACCTTTGTCTCAAAATACTGAGGAGAAGGCAATGATGAAGACTGATATAAGGCAAGATAGTCACAGTATCACAGAAGTAGCAGTAAATTATCATGGTGGTTTATGTGCACTACAGAAAAGAAAGGTCTGAATAAAAATGATCCCATTACCCCACAAGTGAGATTAGAAGAAGTGGCGGTGTGTTGGATACAAAGTTTGCCCCCATTTTTTAGCAGCGCACCACTATGCAACACACTTTCTCACACTTAGTGCAAATACACTGATATACAGTATATATATAAAGCATATATATATATATATAAAGCATATATATATATATATATATATATATATATATATATATATATATATATATATATATATATGTGTGTGTGTGTGTGTGTGTGTGTGTGTGTGTGTGTGTGTGTGTGTGTGTGTGTGCTTTATTTTCTGCACCCCTACACAGGGTCACTGGGAGTCTGTAGTCTGTCTCAGGGGGACTCAGTATACAAGGCAGGGGACACACATTCATACATTACAGACAATCTACATTGCATTACATGTCTTTGGACTTGGCGAGGAACCCTAACCCTAACCCACACAGGGCAGGGGTTTGATTCCAAACCAAATTTCAATAAAAAAAGAAAAAAAAAGAGCAGGATAATCATTATGACAAGAGACGGAAGAAGAGAGAGTTTAATGGGGCAGAGAGAGTGACAGGGGCAGAGAGAGTGACAGAGAGTGTGGTGAGGTCTTTCTTGGTGCAGTGGATTTCAGCGACATTCTGCCCAATGCACTGATGAAAAGAGACAGGGACAGAGGCTTGGGAGAATCTGTTTTTAGAAACGGACTTTTCCTGCACAGCTTCCATGTCCTTCCATTTCAGTGGTCCTCTCATCAACCCTCTGACACTTTACACACCCACAGCAGGGAGCCAGCAGCACCACCGCTGCCTCTCACATTCAAGGGGTCAGCAGGGGACTGACTAATTACTACAGGAGGAGCTACAGTACATGTACAGCTGCAGTCTTACGTAACACACCTTTGCATGAAATATCACATATCAGCCTCCAGGGAAGAAGTGAAAAACATAACAAATTAGCAGCTGAAAAAGGCTATGATCTGTACGATAACAAATTCTCAAGAAACAGCACAAGCAGGGACTTTTATCAGGGGACTAAAAGGAAAAAGATGTATTATTAATAACATTTCAGGGATTTTGCCTTACATAAAAACTCATGATCTCATAAATAAACAATTACATGTGTGAAAGGTTTTTTTAGTAGTTGTTGTAGTAGTATATGTTGTAAAATTGTAGTTCTGCTGTATGCCATGGCCTTAAGGTGTCTCTGGCAAAAGACACAAATAAGAACACATTTATCCTCAATAGAAAGTAGAGAACACTCCAGGCTAAAAGATGGAAAAAGCAGAAAACAGAGTCATGCAGTCTCCACCCAGGCCTCGGGGAGTAGTTTTTGTTTAAATGTCTGTAAAATAGACCTCTGCATGTGTGTAGGATTCTCTTGAGATTAATAAGGGGCCAAATATTACAGACATCATTACAATGACAACATGGCATTCCACCAAATAGAAATAATCTGACCAGCCCTGGTTGGAGTGTGGAGGATCAGTGTGCAATGGCAAGAGGAAGAAAGTGTAATTATGAGACTGTTTCCACAATATTTCCCAAGTAAAGCAATGCTTCGTTGTTTTTGAGAACTGAGTAGTAATTGTATATTAAATTGAACAGATGAACTATAAGAGTGTTAAATAACGGTTTAGGTGCATTAGGTGCATGTGTTTAGGGAAACCTCTTGTGTTTTTGTTCATCTCTACTTTTCACAATTGATAGTCTGACTACATGGATGTGAATTTTAACACCACCCATAATTATGTACATAATGGCTTGGTTGTTGCTATAGTCTGCAACAAGGGGATAAAACACCAGGATCACTTCCAGTACAGCTGTTCCTTCTTTCCCTCAATTTGCTCATGTCCAAACAGCAAACCTACAAGGCTTTCATTAGAATGAAAATAAAACAGCACACTCTCCAAATGGTACTTTTTCTGTGAACCTCTAAATGGGATTAATCTAGGACCATATGGAAATTATGAACTGTGACGTTCTGTCATTCCTCCTGAGACTATCTCTCACTCTCTCTCTCTCTCTCTCTCTCTCTCTCTCTCTCTCTCACACACACACACACACACACACACACACACACACACACACACACACACACACACACACACACACACCTCCAAATCTCTCACAGTACTCACATCATTTTGAAGTCTTCTAGATTCCAGCCCCACAAGAGACCTATTATAAAGGTAAAGACTGGAATATAAAAGAGCCCACGATGAGCACTTTTAAATGCTATTTAACATTCCAGAGCATCAAGCCAATTCTCCACAAGGCTCCTGCACAAGTACTACAGAGTCTGCAAGTCTGAATTAGACTCAATGAATGAAGCGAAAATTGTAAATGGCTAGTGTTTACATAAAGCTCTACGGTCACTCACCATAACCTCTTGCCCTGTTAAACTAATCTTCAGACAACGAACTAGAGCAAATGTGATACTAACGCATAACAAGCATGCAGACAGTCTGTCCTCAAGGATGACTATGTAAGCTCTCTGTGTCTAATAAAGGCTAACAGCAATTTTCAATTTTCCACTGGCACACACAAATACTTGCTTTGTCCCAAGTTTCCAGTGACTGGACCAGTTAGATTCCTAAGAGCTGTCATTAGTGAGGCCCTGCTTCCACTTGAATCAGCATTCAAAAAAAAGGTTTGTTGTGGTGGAGACAGAGATAACAACCAAGAATGAATGCAACTTCATATAAAGACAGACCATGTTTCAACCGTTTGTGGTTCCAAAAAGAAACCGTTTAGTCTTTAGCAATATTCAAAAGGTCACCACTGAAAAAATTTTATGCTTCAGATATTTGAACTTACTGATCCATACTGCAAATTTAAAGGCACTGATGCTTGTTATGAAGAGATTGTGAAAGAAAATGATCAACTGAAATAGCAAAAAGTCAGTATTAGCAATGTGCATGGTGCCATGTAATGGATTGGTGTTTCATCTGTAGTGTAATGCAGTCTCATGCCCTGTGTTTCCAGGATGAATGAATGAATGAATGAATGAATGAATGAATGAATGAATGAACTATGACTGTGACAGTCTTGTGTGTGCTGCTGTGATTATTGTTAGCATACAACATCAGAACTTGATGAACATCTCTCAGTCCAATCAATCTTTGAATGTTCAAAAAGTTTAAAAGCCCAAAGCACTAATATTCTATTTAGCGTTTCTATATTCCAGTATAGCAGAGGCTACAGAGTACCTCCCCAACTCACTGCCGTTTCACTGTGACTAACTAGTTATAAGACAACAATATTTGTTTCTACTTATTAGTTGTCTCACCTGAGTAGTACAAATGGTCTGAACAACAGGACATGAGGACAATGCATGGTATACATTGTGAGACAGGTTTCAGAGTTTATAGGCTTACAATTAGAAAGCTACTGCTAATAACAAAACTTGCTAGCTCCGTTCAGTAAATTAGCTAATAATATGCTCGTATGTCTTCACATATGAACACTTACCTGTTCTAGACAAGAGCAAGAATTATGCTAATTTGTTACTTAATGTAATGTGTTCAGTTCAGTCTTGAGAAAATTGAGTTTTTGAGAGAACAGTTTTAAGTTTTGACTTTAATGAGCACACTGTTGTTTCACTCGGATTGATTAATGTGTTCATGCCTCTTCAGCTCACAGTTAATGTTCAAGTTTGCTAGTGTGCTAATTAGAGGGCTCTGATTAAATCTACCTACTAGCATAGCAAAACATATATCAAAATAGCATGTTACAATTATACACAGCAGGATCACTTACTATTTGTGCTTTTTTGGTGCTAGAACCACTGTGGCAGCACTGCTGTATGTGTCGTAACTGTGTTAAACCCTCTTGTTATATAGTATGTCATACTAAATAAAATGAAATGAAATGCCTAAAACACAGAAAAGAAACAAATAAAGATAAAATAAAACAATTGTGTTAACGAATGTCTCTTGATAACAAGATAAATTTGTGATCTAACTTCCATTTAAGATCATTTATGTTCCCTAAATCAGTAGAATGGTCTACAGTTTAGTGCTAGTTTTCAGAACATGTCAAAATGTCGCCAGTAGATGGGGATATTTACTGATTACTGGCATGTCTGATCTAAGTTTGTGCAGACATTTAAAACAAAAAATAAAATAAAATAAAAATAAAATAAATAAAAGCTGTGATTTAACCTCAAACGTTTGAAGTTTCGAAGATCTTTTTGTTTATTTAAATCATTTATTTCTAGAAAAAACAACAACAACAATTGATCAATTGATGTAGACAGTTTGAAGCTTCACCAACATTTAAAAAGAAATATTATATTATATCTGGATGAATTACCCAATATTCATAAATGCATTGGTGAAAATTATGTTCTGATTAAAGAAATACACAGATGAGTGTGGGTTTAAAAGACGCATGGTAATATGGTGATTAGTACATGACATGTTGACCACACTGTTGACATTTGGACAATACCCACTGTATATTCTGTATTCTTGTATTTCAGATTGACCAGCTAAACACTAAAAAAAATATTATACAACACTTAAGTGTCAGAGATTTTGGTGGGTTAAAAAAGGAAAATGTCCTCATGTCACACCCTTAGTATAACATTTTTAAATGAGTATCCCTGTGCACATGAACAGAAAGCTAAAATTATAGTATAAGCTATAGTTCTTAGCAAGTAATGAGCTGTGTCTTTAGTAGATGTTCATTGTGGGGGAAGCCAAATTCCACATTCATACTCTTACTGTAAAATACACATCACTGTAATTCAGGTATGACAGTGTAAGCATTACATGTGCCAACTGATTGTGAATGGGGTTTTGCCCACGTGATGTTATAGGATATGTTTGTACATGCTTTTACATGTGAATCTCAGTAGATGGCACCATCAGCACATTATATACACAGTATACACACACACACACACACACACACACACACACACACACACACACACACACACACACACATTATAACAATAACATTTTTAAACAAATCTTTTCGCTGTAGAATAATGACTTTTTTGTGATGTGTAAAAAAAAAATCAAACCAAGATTAATCCTGTCAGCATCAATGTTTTTTTTCTTTTTGGTCAAAAAGGCTTTAATCCTGCCATCCTACCAAATAACCTTGATTATTAGAGATTGCTGTCATATGAAGATAGTAATCAGTTTTTACAAGTTTTTGTCTTGTCCCTTTATAGGTTTTGGAAGGGTGTCCTGTTAATGGTGAGGTCACCATGGTGCTCCAGTTTCTCCAATTGATACTGATGGCATTTGAAGTGTTCATGGTTCATCTAACATTTTGAAATTCTTTTCTACTAATTTTAACTACAAATATAAAACTAATATTTGCCAGGAACAAAATCTGCTTGTGTCAGGTATCTAGGCCAATGATTTTTCCACCCCTGCTTCCATTTATTCCATTAGTTTTTCAGAGGTCTGAGTTTATGTGTCACTTTTTAAAGTTATAGTGCAGTGATGAGTTCCTGCGGCAACGAGCCCTCCCACACAATGCTGCAAATGTCATCGTCACAGCTGCACCTCAGGCGTCACCTTCTCATTTGGTTTTTAAGTCTCAGGCTGAGCCATGGAACAGGATTTATGGCTGCCTTGCTGAGACAGGCAAAACACACACTCAGGAGGGAACTGCAGGGGCTCATACTGTACAGACTAGTTGCTAAGCAACCTCTGAAAACTCCTTTAGTTTAGAAATGTTGTGATGAACATGTCCAAGTTCTGCTGGGCTTTGTATGAGTGGATGGGCTTAAAGCCAAACAGGAACAGATTTTTACCTACACCGATCTGGGACCGAAAGAGACTATATTAAACACCCAAGAACTGTAAATTAAATTTGGGATTTTAAATTCTTCCTGCTGCTGTACTGATGCTGTTCTGTGTACTTTCACTATACAGTATGTTACTATGCAATAGAAAAACAATAGTGCTATGACATTTTCCATTGCAATGAACCAAACAGTGTTTGCACGCAATCCACACTCCTGTAACTCCAGTTTGACAGTTTAAACCATTTAACCCATTTTTATAACATATCAAACCACCAGTAAACACCTACAACTCAACCAGAAAAACCAGTACACCTCCGCCTTTTACGCCTTCACTTGAAAAGACTGTGTCAAAACAACAAGGATATTTGCAGTAGTGATAAATGATGGTTCATTAAATAAATAAAAAACATGCAAGATAAGAAAAAATAACAAGACTGAACTTTTAGAGAGTTCAGATTATATCAAATGTACGTGTTGAAATCAGATGTACGTGTTAAAAGCTCTATTACATTTTCTTTAAGATAAACAAGATAATTTTAGAAAAGATGAATATCTACTGATAATCTCCTATGTATGTATGTATGTATGTATGTATGTATGTATGTATATCCATATATCTGTTCTCTCATGAATTCATTCACATATGTATCAGATAGGTTCAACGTTCTGAGGAGAGGAGAAAAAAGAAAGAAAAAAAAAAGAGAAAAACCCTTCTTGGTGACTTTCATAAACCAAATATTTCTGGTTTAAATTTTAAATATACTATTTAAAAATATACTATTTACACTATACTATCATTTAAATATACAACACCTTAATGCTGCATTTATGTTTAATGGTAAAATGCTATTCAGGAAATTAATTAGCATGTCTGAAAGACAGAATAACTTTTTAGAATTAACAGCACAATACTGAAGAAGCCTAACAAGAAAGAGTTTGCCA
This sequence comes from Tachysurus fulvidraco, assembly GCF_022655615.1. Lineage (NCBI taxonomy): Eukaryota > Metazoa > Chordata > Actinopteri > Siluriformes > Bagridae > Tachysurus > Tachysurus fulvidraco. Next base: position 12,748,899 of record NC_062521.1, on the reverse strand, counting down.
CAACTCTCCCGATAGCACAACATGCAGTCACTTCACAGTTACACCTAGACAGCCTTAAATAATATATATTAGCATGGAACACCAAATCTCATCACCGAAATATTGGACAACTTTTTATTAAGGGTAAAAAACACAATATGCTACATTAAAACTCAGTTAGAAGAGTATAATAATCATATACACTTTTTTAATTTTTTTTTATTTTGTCTGTTTTAACTAGCTGTACCAGTACCAGTAACTAGTTTGGTTTCTAGGCAACCAACTCATGAGCCTATTCAGCACTCTGGAGATTTTAGTTGACCAAAGGGCTAACTAATAAATTATGAAGTATAAGTCACAAATTAGTCTGGTTGACAACAGGTTGTACAATAGCATTTTGTAAATGAGAAGATGAGGATGAGAGAGAAAGATAAACCACCGGACACAGCTCAGATTTTGCAACCTTTGTTGAATACCTGCCAGGAAAGTATAGCACACACCCTCGCTGATAGGCTTGACTGACGACTGTGACAGCACAAGACTGATGTTTTGACTGAAACCACTGTGCTCAATACGAAGCTGTAAGGCTGAATAATGAGTCACACTATACAAGCATTACAGGTACTAATTAACCTTCCCTCTTATCAGGGTAACCCCAGTGTTTATGAGCTTATATAATCATACATCTTTTACACAAGCATGCTCTTTGGCGTAATTACAATCAACCTCATCATGGTTTCAGTGACCGAACCATCCAAGATGTTGATATCAGTACAGACTTTTTCCCATCTCAGCCCCAGAGGACAGTGAGAGTGTGGTGCAGCGTGATGGTGCAATATGGTGTATTACTTCGGGTCTTACATAAACCTCCTAGCTCAAGCCCCAGGAACAAGCTCAGATTCAACAGCAAGGTGTCTTTTAACTCCTACGTTTTGCAAGACTGAATTCACTGTATCAATATTTGTTTTACATTCTAAATTCTGTTAATAGAAATGACATTTGTGAGACATAGTGTCCCATCTGAAATGATTGAAACGACAAGGCCAATTCATTTGTTTGTGATATACACCAAAAACATTTGTGCCTGAAATAAAGAGACGGATATGAGACAAAAGTTTCGGATTTCCGCTTTTATTTCATGGTATTTACAGCCGGATGTAAATAAGACATAAAACCTTTTGTATCAGATCACTGTTTATTTTTTAAGTATAGGAACAAAAAAAAATTAAATTGCAGTAAATAACACTTGCCTTGTTTGCAATAAGTAAGCCATGCCAGCAAACCACTGACATCACCAAATTGTTGGATTCTTCTTTTGTTATGTTTTTCCAGGCTTGTACCACAGCTTCTTTTAGGTGTTGAATGTTTTGGGGGCTTCTCACTTCAGTCTCCGCTTCAGGATGTGAAATGCTGTTCAGTTAAGGTTAAGGTCTGGTGATTGATTTGGCCAAATTACATCCTTCCATTTTTTTTCTCCTGATGAAGTCCTTTGTTGTGTTGTCAGTATGTCTTGGGTCATTTTCTTGCAGAAGTTCCTCCTAATTACATTAGACACATAATCAGTACAGATTAGTGAGACTGTTCCAGAAACAGCCATGCACACTACCACTATAGTGTTTGACCAACAAGCTGATATATTTTAAATGATGAGATCCAGATCCTTTTATTCTTCACACTTTGACCTTTCCATTCCTTTGTTGGAGAGGCTTTACTTGTTTCCACAACTTTCTGGCTCATATCTGATTTCTTTGAATTCTAATCTGTCCTCCTGATTATTATTTCTGAGGAATAGTTTAGATCTTGTGGTATGGCCTCTATATATATCTGCATCTTCAAACAGTGGCTTGTGATACCTTCAGCCCTGCTTTGTGGAGGTGGTTGTTGCTGTCGTCACTGACTGAGGTTTTCCTTGGCCGGTCTGTTCTATATCGGTAGATCGGTACCGCAGTCGTTTCCAAATGTTGCAAAATTTGCTATGCCCAATGCTTGTGCAAAGGTTTTGATGGATTTGACCCTTTTTCCAGATGTTCAGAATAGTTTGTTTTCCCCCCATAATCAGCTCTCTGGTCTTTATGTGGGTTTATCCTTTTCCACAACAAATGCAATATTCACAGGTAAAAGTGAAAGCTAACAGCAACAGTAGACATGCAAATCTAATTATTGTTAAACAAACAAACAAACGATGTAACAGGACACACCTGGGTAACAAGAAACACGCGTCAGTCACATGTTTCATTATTTTTGCTTTCCTAAATAATGTGTGGTCTGATACAAAATGTACTGTTTTACATCATATAACACACCAACATATAAATACAAAGTAATAAAGATAGAAATTCTAAACTTTCTTTTCACATTCACCCAAGACTTTGTTATTGCACACATATACAGAGCACATTGGCATGCTGACAACAAACCTGTAATACAGAGGAGTGGATGAATGTTTAAGGAAGATGTATTGAGATTGTGTCTCTCCCTGTAGCAATTTGGGAGTAAACAGATCTGATGCATCATGACTACGAAACAATAACAGGCAGAACAAGCTGTTCCAGCTCAATTTCCTTTAACATACTAGATTATAACCTCGTTTCAACTTGTTTTCTACTGACAAAGTTATTTGCAAGACAACAAAATGTGTATTGCACAAATAATGGCAGAACTCAAAAGAGAAATTTGTTTTGATTTTATCTGCCACAGAAAATACCTAAAATATTGCTGAATCTTAGGCCTAAGAAAGTTTAACATGGTGATTGGGATTTAAAGAGAGGGAAATGTAAATATACTTTCAATTAATTCAGATCACACATTATCAGCTCACATGTTAATTACGTTATCAGCACACAAAACACAAAGCACCACTCGTACAGTATATTCTCCCTGGAGTCATATCAACTTCCATATTTAGCCTGTATAGCTGAGTGCAGGCCTGTCTGGACACACACAGCTCTAGGTGACAGAGTTTCTCACAGAGCGAGCACGAGAGCATGACAGAACCATGCACACTGACTGTAATTTCTCTCAGTCTTGTCAAGACGCTGCTCTGAATGGTTTCACATGCAGACCTGGAGACAGCCAGCACGTTCCGGAGTACAACTCAGAAGGCCTAGGGTTGTTTTCTCATAAGGGCCTGAAATATAGGTTTTTATTACAATCTCCGAATCAATGATGTACAGTTTTGCACTTGATGAAAGCCGTAATGCTACTTCTTTTTATTAAACTAAAGAGAACACCTGATGCCAGGGATATAATTTTGTTAAAAATCTCTCTCTCTGAGTGAGTGAGTGAATGAGAGAGAGAGTTTAGACATACATCAATACTTTAAAAACATAAATCTTTAGCAATAAATAATGTATATAATAATGTAAATAATGTATAATTATTACTATAAATAATGAAATATAAAATATACAAGATTTAATAGAATCACTGATCCATTATCAACTATAAATGGATTAAGTTGGAGAGGTGCAAATTAAGATGTAGATTGATTTACTCGGACTGCTCTTGTAAACTCAAGAAGGCAAACTATACCCGATTATATAAAAACTTGTGCTTCCATTATTTGTCTTTAATAAATTTATTACTTCACCCTGAAAGTTTATAAAGTGCATAATTTCTGGCTGACTGGATATTCCCTGCTTTGGGGCAAAGCATGAGCCAGCAGCAAACTGATCTTAAAACCTTAAAAGCAGATTAAAAAGCACCAAGATTAGTAATGCTCAGAATGACTCACACAGACAGACCAATAAAATAACATTAATAAAGTAAATGCTGTACGAATATTAGTCAGCCCCGCTCATTCCCTGTAACACACCTTTACCTAATCATGACCAAACTCCAGCTAAATCTCTCTAATGACCTTTCCTTAAACAGTCACTCTGTTCTTTTTCATTTCCTTTAATGTGGCTTAGATTCTAATGCCTTTGGTTTGAATTAAGGCCACATTCAAGATACAGTCATGTCCTGGCATGCTAGAAGCAATCTCACACTCTTTCTCACTAAATAAGCTGGATCTGGGGAACATAAAACATCACATGTGGTGCCTGAACAACCAGCTTGTGAGCAGACAGGCCTCAGAGGGAGCATAGTGCATGAACACATCTGTTCTCGACATCATAGCTTTAGAAGAGATTGGGAGCAATTTGTGAGATAAGTAGATGTGCGATTTGAGGGACAGGGCAGGGTTGGCTGAGAGGGTGATAGGAGGATAAAACAGGAGATATTTGGAAAGAAAGGAGAAACTGATGGTGGATTTAATGCACTTTAATGCCGACCCCCCGACGCACAAACAGAGAAAAAAGAGAAAAGGGGAGAGACAGAATGTTGGATCAGCATAGCTAATCTCAGCTGTGTCCTGAACCTATGGCCTTGATATTTTCGTCTTAGCATTACTGCAATCTATGCATTTCCAATGAAAAATAGCACTCTCTCTCTCTCTCTCTCTCTCTCTCTCTCTGTGTGTACTGTATGTGTGAGATTAGAGCAGGGGAGACCAAACAGGACCTCAACCTGTTATAGAATAAATCTAATACATTTCCTGGAGCATTTGCCTATAAACACTTATTACTGTAAGAGTAATTCCATCTCAGCTATTTTAAATAGTAATAATTACTGTGCACAGAATTCAGTGATTATTGTTTTGTACTAATTCGCTTTTCCTGCTTAAGATTAAAACGCCCGTCTGGAGGATACACTGTAACGGTCTGTTTCAAGAAAATGCTGGCAGCTCGTCAGCATCAGCTTACCTGTGCTCCTCTGTGGTCATGGTTAACTGGCAGGTTAGAGACTTTGTGAAGTTCCAGCAACGACAAAAAGGAACTGCACCTACACTCAGTCATGAGCAAATCACATGAGACAGAGAAGGGCTCAGAACCAGAGGAAAATGACTGTTTACTGTTTACAATTCATTTTGTCTGGGTTATGAATTGTGAAATGACTTATTAGAGTCTTCTTTAAAAAACATGTTCATTTAGTGGTTAGTAAAGCATCTGGCCGAGCAACGGTGTTGATTTTTGAAGAATCCTCCATTTATATTACAAAACCAGGATTTCTATTCTGATCCTCACAGCTCGGCCTAGCTCTCGGAGAACAGGCAACATTTATAACAAATACCTTTTGCTTTTAAGGTGCATCCCATTAGTTAATACTAATCACTTTCATGTTTTACCTCAAAAATCAAAAGATATAAAAGCTGAAGTCATAATGTTAATGTCTCTCAGTGTTCACTTGTGCATTAAATGCAGTTAGTTGAGTCATCAGTGTAGTGAGTGGTGACATAAATAGCAGATTATCCCAATAGAAAATATCAACATATAGTGCAGTTCAGCAGTATTGCTCCAAAGCGGCCACATCCACAAATTTCTGAAATTATTAAGACTCCAGCCAGCAGTTTCTTTAACCAATGGATCAAATCATTCCATAATGTCCATCCATTCATGTCCATGTCCCGACCTTTTCCTCTGCGTTTTATGTGAAGCATCCTTGCTTTCACCCCACAGGCAGACTTGTGTACCTGCTGTTCCTTGCCACCTCCCATCTCACACTCCCAGTGGAACACAGTGCTATTATTATAGCAACACTCTTCCGAGGTAGATTATGCATTATGTGTTTGTGTCACTACTTTTGTTCTGTTCTTGTTTTTCATGTTCACTGAATCCATTCTCTTCAAAATAAGAGACAATTAAAAAAAAATGTCACTAGACAGGAAAATATAAAACAAACTTTCATCAGTCAGCCTATTTTCTGTTTCAGTCTGTACGCAATATAGGCTGTAGCTGCAACAATTCCTTTCTGACATGTTAGACATTTCCTTTCTTAAGTGTTATACTGAACTTTCATCAGGTTTGCTACACAGTTGTGTGGTGTGCTTCCTCTTTTCCAGAATCCGGTTGAGTTCCTCGGTAAAAGAGTAGTACATTGGAGACGTGGTGTCTCCATCAGTTTGTCTGAGTAACACGTAACTGTTGCCATTCATTTTGCGTAAGACGCTGGGCAGTGTGGCTGAGAAACCATTGGTGTAGTCTAACTCGGAGTTTGGTGGAGGTGGTGGAAGTGGTGGTGCAGGAGGGAGCTCTTTATTGGAGGAAACCTGGGCCTCTCCAGGAACAATCTGCAGTAGTCCATCTTGTGTTTTTGCTTTCCCGTTACAGTGGCTGGAGATAGTCTTCAGCTCCATGCGGTCATTTTTTTTCCTCTTTCTGTCAGCTTGAGCTGCTGCTCGGAGAGAGTACTTCCCCCGTTTGCTCTGCACACAGAAACCCACGTACAGAAGTACTACAGTCAGGACCAGACACAATCCACCAAGGATGGTGATCAGAGAGATATACATGGCCTCCATGTTCCTCACAGACTGGAACTGTGGAGGGAGGGGAAAGGGCAGCTGTGGTGATGGATTGCTGCCATTGGAGTTGGGATGGAGTGTCGAGTGAGGTGGTGGTGGAAGGTAACGGTGCACAATCAAAGTGTATAACACTATGTGCATTTGCATGCCATTCTCCAGAGCGAAGCAGCTGTAGTTGCCACTCTGCTCTAGTCTTGCCTCAATCACCAGCAAGCCATCAGTGCCAATGCGATAGCCTGAGTTCAGCCCATAGTCCTTCAGCTGTTCTGTGTTCCTCATCCACTGTGGGGTTGCAAGATTAGAGCCGAGCTCACATTGCAGGAGCACATCGTCCCCTGCCATCACGGAGCGAACACGATGTTGCACCAGGTCTGAAAATGAAGTCAGGGAAATCAGTGGTTGCAATTTCATCTAAGGGTGTTAATAAGAACAGGTGCATTTTGAGTATAACGTTAATAGTTTTGAGGTATATTCATTCATCATTCATTTACTGACTCAAGTGCTATCGATCAATTATCAATTATATGTTGAAATCATAATAAATAAATTGTAATTGGATGTTTTGCACTAAATATTCAACTGATATAAACAGCTTAAGCTATTTAATATTGTGTTATTGAAGCACTGAAGGCTTCTCCTGTTACACTGGACTGATGGGAAAATCAGTATGCATACCATCTGCTGCAGATTTCGCACAGACTTCATTCCCATTAAGGATGTCTTGAGTAAGATTGGATCTGCACATAATTAAAAAAAAAACATAATTAGTTCCGGTTGAATCCACATAGAACTTCTAAGAAGTCTGAGTACATTTAAAAATCCCCAACTTGTTTTCAGTGCATGGGAATATACAGTAACTACTAATAATATTGTGTAGACAGAAATGTTAAAGTATCTCAAAACAGAGACATGTCCCATGGATTCAGGAAGGCAAATTTCCCTGGGGGGTTCTGGACTTACGCAACCAAAGGCTAGACACGTACCTGTCTGTGTGTGAGGTGATGTCCACACATTCAGCCCCATCCCAGGCACAGAAAGGATCCCGTGCTAACACGCAATCAAAGCAGGACATATATCTGTGACATGTGGACAAGGGCAGCTGCACGACACCAGAGGGTGAGCCCACATACACACTCATCTAGAGGTGAAACAACAATCAGACACAACAACATAAACAAACATGTCTATGATTTTGAGCTAGATCCTTCTGTTGTAGAGGGCATTTGTCTTTTTTTTTTTTTTTTTTTACCAACCTGCTTCTGAGAGATGACTATACTGTTCACAGGCTGTGGTTCCTCAAACAGCTGCAGCTCTTCAATAATGTGAAGCTGACCTTTAACTTCTACTGCTCTTTGGAGCCAACCTTCATCTGCAGCATGCAAACATCCAAAATGATCAATGAAACTGAGGAACTTAATACCACAATCATGTGCCATAGAATAACACGCACACCTTAGCCACCCAACATGCTTAAGTAGAGTCTGAAGTGACAAAGTGTATAAGCAACTAAAAGTGCTTTCATATATGCAGAGTTTAGTCTGTTTGAATTAAAACCTGTTTGCCCCGTGTGAGTCATTGAGGCAGGTGAGAACACAATTACGACACTTACATCAAACCAAAACAACCAGTTTGATAGTCTACTAAGAAAGCTGTTCGATCCTTAATCAGCCCAAGTGCGGGAAGTAAAGCAAGCGTGGCATGTGTTTTGGGGTATGGATAACATTTTCAGTAGACGTAAGCTGCTTTAATGATTCACAAGACGCAATCTGAGCCAAAGAGCACAGCTGTAGCATTAATGATATTTCAACTGACAAACAAAAAGAGAAAGTGTGTGTGTTCTCTGTGCTCAAACGATTCTGTGATTTCTGTACAAACCTGCTGAAGATTTGTGTACATTCTTCCATTTTCTAATTGCTGACCAATGAATGAAATGAGCTGTTTTAATACTTTGTTTATTTAATAAAGGGATATGCGATACCCAAGCAAACCAAATCACTAACAAACCAAATTCTCTCTCATTCGGACTGGACAAACAGACTAGTAGTTGTGAACGCTCAAGTAAAACGCACCGGTCCCAATGAAGAGCATGTGATATGACTGGCCATCTAGAGCTGTCACTTTGTGCACCACTATTTTAGAGTAGTCCACGGTCCTTTGAAACACCAGGGGGCGTTGTCCTAGAGGAAGGACCTGTCGAGACATTAATGGATGTCGTCGTACGAAATGCAGCACGTCGTCTGGCAGGTCAGTGGACAGCTTGATGCCTTTTTTTCTGAGTTGATCTGTGATGCACTGAGGAGAAAAGATATGAAGGCATATTGTTAAAGTATCACTTAAGGGAAGTCCAAATGCAAAAACGCCACACTATGCACCAATTATTGCCCCCTGGCTTGAAAACAGGAAAAACTAAAACCACTGAAGTAAAACACTGCATCTTGTCCCATGATGTTAGACATTGCACAATTTTAGCCTCCAGGAAAGACCCATCGATGTCGACATGTAAATGTTTAGGTTCTAACCTAACTGCCAGCAAAGGCTGACAGGTTTAAAGCACCAATTACAGTCAGCAAAACTGTTTTCTCAGAAATTTTTAGACAAGCTAAACAGCTACTGAATCTGAACATGAAATGTCATATATCTGCAAAGGCACTCATTATAAATGTCTTGGCATCTTGACATGTCTTTTATACTTGATCCTAATCTCCATGGCAATGAGCCATTACGCCTTAAGAACCTCATCACTAAGGCTTTGCTTCATGCTTGCTTCTCTCTCCTCAGTCTAATTGCAATGCTCTGTCCTTGCTACGTCTGTCACGTAGGAGCACAAAGCAAGCAGGTGGAACTGGGTGGATCAAGATAAGCAGGCAAGAGTAAGAGGAGACTACAGAGCTGCAGAGTTTACCGAGCCAGGTCTTGGATCAGGCACCTTCCCTGTGTACTCAGTCAATTTGGCGCCAGCGTCCTCCTGGTTTTCCATGTAAGGCCCTTCAAAAATCTGCTGGATGTCTTTGATTGAATAGCGGCAGATGGCCGAGGCTTTGACGTTTTTCCTGTAAAACAAAAACAGTGTTTAATGCAATCTCAAAGCAACAGTAATGCAAGAGGTTCAAGCACCACATTAACTAAAAACCCAAAATAAATGCTCAAAATGTGACTGAGTAAATTCATGCTTACGTTATATCATTATTTGAATGTTTCTAGGCAACAGAAAGTAGAAAGCTAAAAAAAAGGCTTCAAATCAAAGTTTTGAATCAGTTAGTGCAGGTCTGATTTTTTACAGTTTGTAGTGGGTGGGCCTGCTTCAGCAGCTCGAGAGGCTCTCTTCCTCTGAGCCTTGGCTGATCTCTTTGTTTCTCAAGGTCTTGGCATGTTGGCACAGAGGCTCCAAGAGCCCACAGTGTAACCATAGCAACATAAAAATAGATTACAGATGTATTAAAAAAAAATAAAAAATAGACGTCAAAAAGATATAAAGGAAGGTAGAGGGACGGGGGCGAGAGAGTGAGACACAGACAGAGACAAAACTCATCAAGAGCTGCAGTACATTCGTCTGACAAGAGGGTAGAAAAGGGACGGGGACAGAGTGAGCATATATTACTGAGCATATATTAGTGACTGAAGAAGAGAGAAGAGAGGGGAACATGAGATGAGGAGTAGAAAATAGGAAGAGAAGTTAGAAGGAAGATAAGCCAAAAAAGGGAATTAGCGGTACAAGGATTATTTGCGAGTGCTTGCACACCAGTTACCAGTATTTTCCAAGTTGTACAGAAAACTAAAAAGACCACAAATGAAGATACTGTTTAGATTTTATGATGAAAGCCTGTCAAATGCCTGTAACGGTTAGTGGTCATATTCTTGTTATCAAGAATATTTAATCAAGTTATCAATTCAGCATTATACACTAATCACTGTATTTATTATTTATTTCTACCAAAATTGCCCAATCAGACGTGTGCTTACTTACAGACCGACCCTTATGGATGATCACACCCTATACTTTGCAACGCTGACCTTATCGGAATCTTGAACATGGCTTTCAGCTTTATATCAGTTAAAGCTATTCGAGTAAACCAAAATCTACTCTGCTAGTATTGATTGCAATGTGATAGCCGTGTTGTTTTCATGTGTCTTATCATTTGGACAAATTGAACTTAAGTTTGAGCAAACACAGTTAATTGGACCAATAAGCAACTTCTTACAGCTTAAACAAATGAACAATTTTCACTGTAGACTTTATTTTATAAGAGATACCTGTTTTTCCATTTCAAATACAGAAGTATTACCTGTCAGTGGCCAACTTGGATCAAGTTCCACAGGTTACTAGAGAGTGCATACTGTACATGGCCAGGTTTCATGGCAATAGCTCAATGTTAACCCTCTTAAAATCTGGCCAATGGCAGTCCGTTTTTTTCTCTCCACCAGATCCACAAGAGCACACAAACATTGCATAATCAATGAAGCATGCATGCAAACACTATCTGGTCAAGTTCTTAGCATGTGGCCACCAAAAACAATTCGACCTGAACTTGAAGGTCACAACAAGCGGTTCATTATAGTGCAGTTTTCAAAGTAATCTCTCCTCACTTGTTTCACCTTTCTGAGTCAGCAAACACGAAGGGTTTCTCAGTTCAGTCATCTGTCCCTCATTTATTCATCAGCTTGCAGTTCACATGTCAAATCTCACACCAGCCTGCCAGCTCATTAAAACTGCTCTTCACTTAGATAACAAAAGGAGAGCCTGAGCAAAAGAAAAAGCAATGCTTTCTTCCACAATATACTGTATGGAAAAAACCTAGTTAATACCTCAATACCTTATTTATTTTATATCTTAATTTTATTTGATTTAACACTAGTCTTTTTTTGTTGTTAAACCAAGACTTAGAGGAGCAGAGCTTCAGAATTCTCCATAGAACATCCTCAAATCTATTCAGAGTGACAGACCTGCTTATGAAAAAAAGATAACAGACCTCAGGCAGCCAAAATCCTGTCAGCCATTCTTCCTGGGATTATGCTGCTGGAGTGAGCTTCTGAGAGATTGAGTACAGACACATCGAGCATGAGGTGCATGGCCAAATGGACATATGCACTCATGAACAGACTGATACCTTAGTAAACTCAAAAATGCTCACTAGTCACTGGAATAATCTTTGGTGGTGGCTGTCAATGCCTTCGTTCAGGTGCTCATCTACCTGGGCAAACTCAGGATCAGAATTTTTCCATATTTCTTATATAGCCGCTGAAATGAGTCTTGTGTGATCTACACACATAAACCTCAGCTGCCTGCTTGATTCAATCAAGATTTGAAAAGGTTAGGTTCTTGTTTTTAATGGAAAATCAATCAATCAATCAATCCTTTAATGAATCAAACAACCAGGACCACAAAAGATATCAAACTCTACAGACTTCTTGTTCTTACCATTCCAGGCCAAAGATGCCATATAGCATAGTGTCCTCAGTCCTGGGGCCCTCCAGCACAAACATGCTGCGTAAAACATTGAAATGGAACTCGTAGTCGGGGAGCGAGCAGACCAGCCGAGCCTTCAGGAAGGATGTCCACTTCTTTTGTAGGGTCAGGAGACCACCTCTGTCGCTCTGCAGGAGAAGAGAATAGAGAATGGGGGGAAAAATCTAATAGAATGCACTTATTACTGAATTTTACAGGTTTAAAAAGTCTTAGCCGCTTACATCCTATTAAATAATATGAATATGGACAATTAAAAGATGCCATTCAGCCTACAGCTGGCACAGAAAACCAAAGTATTTGGATGAAACCAGATATAATATAGGGGTAGAGCATGTAAATGGCACACATATGGTGGAGGAAGGGTTATTATTATTACTTATATTTATATTATTGAAAACTAAGCTGGAGATCAAATGCATAACACACTTAAGTCAAGCATAAATTACCCATTTGCTCTTGGCAGGATCACTATTCTGCTGCAATTGTGATCATGGGAAATTAGAACAGGTTGAACTTGGTGAGAAAAGATATTTGACATGCTGAGGGTTGGATTTAGCAAATTTCATTTACACTCTGATCCCCCAGAGGAACACAGCTCTTATTGGACACTACACCAAATGCCTCTGCATGCAGTTTTCTCCCAGCCGGGCACCTCCCCTGAGCCAGTGTGTTTAAACAGGCCCTGCACACTAAGCTATACTAAAATACACTAGACCAAATGCCAAAGAAACTTTAGTATAAACTGGCAAAATTTCTGAGACAATGTATCTGCAGTAATCATTAGTTGAACCTTTCGGAATCAGCACTGAAATAAGATTCTTTTCTAAAAATGGCTAGTCTTCCACCTCACAAATGTACACTCCAAGTTTTTTTTAAACATTTTTAAATGCAGATAAATGTTTAATGCTGGAAAAAAAAATTGTAATCATTCATCGAAAATAATAACACACATATCCTCATTAGGGATTAATGAAGAGAATATTAAAAACATTTCAGAAACACATTTTTCAGATGCATGTGTAATTAGATAGTTAATAGACTCATTTTCAGCTTGTGAAGAACCTTAGTCAGTCTGTGTGCGCAGCGTATTTTGCTGCTAGCATGAAGATAATGAAGGATAATCTTCTCATTAAAGTGATCCTGCTGTGTAGACTAGCAAAGAGAGATCACGAGTCTGCCCACAGTCAACACAGTTCAATATACATGAGACACTACTGCAAAACTGCAAGACTCAATACAATTCATTTTTTTAAAGACATATAAAGAAGTAAATTAATTGTAATTCACAGATCAAATTCACAGCCCACTACTAACAGTGCTAAACAAGCTTATATCAATGCAATCTCAGCGTCTAACAGTGTATCCTCTCACTAAGCCTTCCATGAAATGTTCGATGAGCTTCGATTTCATTTAATGTCTATTGCAGTGATGTAACCTAGCAGGCTGATGGAATATGTAGTTCAGTGTAGACTCAGCATTGCAAGTGCAGTAAATAACTTGGCGCAAGTGCATTCTGTCCTTGAACACAGTGCCAAATGTCTAACGAGAACCGTGGCAGAACATCCTGCCTGAGTAAACAAAGTTCTGCTTTACTAAGCTTCGCCTGAGTGGGGAACATCTACTAGCTTACGTCAGACTGATTGCTGAGGATTGGAGAGCAACTAAGTGATGGATGAATACATTTTTATAAAGAAAGAACTGCGAAGCTGAGAATCACTGAGTGAGAGCAATGAGCTTACTGTAATCTGAGACTGGCACTTTGAGCAGAGTGTGTAGGGGGAAAAGCAGCATGGGAGAGAGAGTCTTGGCAACTACACCAACTGCACTGATGTGAAAACTCTATTAAGGATCGCGTTAAGCTGCAAAGAAAAGGGAACTAATAAGGTTTCAGCTTTCTGCTGTGAAAAAAAAAAAAAAAAAAGGTTTTCACACACACACACACACACACACACACACACACACACACACACACACACACACACACACACTTTTATTATTCTTATGAGGACCATCCATGAACATTTTTAAAGATTAATGCTAATTATTAATGGTAAATAATAATTAATTCTATACATACAATTAAATCTAACTTTAAATGATTACCATTCCCCCACCCCAAACACACACACACACACACACACACGGCCGAGGGTGACAGCCTATATAATCCAATAGGTCAGCTGACTAACTAATATCCCGTATCCTATACTAGATAATAAAAAATTAATAAACTCAGATTTACAATTTTTTGCATGATAAACACTGGTTATACATATATAGGTCATACAGGCTTTGAACTCTATTCTCAGCTCTTGTTCTCTTTCCTGTAGTCACTCTATAATACACTCCACTGCACCACATTTCTATACAAATGCCTCCTCTGTGGGCGTCTGAAGGCTTTACACATATCGTACGTTCTTTGGTTTTAAATGAAGTGTTGCCAATTCATGCCAGGAAAACGAAGGGGGAAATATCAAATATGGATGAAATTAAATTATTGATAGTGCTGATACTGAGAGACAGAGAGAGAGAGAGAGAGAGAGAGAGAGAGAGAGAGAGAGAGAGAGAGAGAGAGAGAGAGAGAGAGAGAGAGAGAGAGAGAGAGAGAGAGAGAGAACCAATTCTCTAAGCAAAATGAAAACAGAATTCTGGGGCCTCATTTATCAAAGGCATACTTTTGTGTGCAAAACGTACATACACGTTATTATGCACTGAATGGGATTTATAAAGTTTTGCTAATTCATGAGGATGTGCATATAGTCCTGACCATGCATATGTAAGAACCCCTAGGGGCAGAAGTTTAAAATCAGGTAAAACGACTATGTAGAGCTCCAACACCATGTACCGTCAGTGATTTCATCATAACTGAAAGATTAATTACTATTTTCAGTTTTCACAACATGCAGATAGATGACAAAGATGGAATGGAATGTAAAATCCTATAACAGGAAACAGACATCACCGCGAGCAGCAACTCTGCTTTTAAAAGGGAAGTTGTTTACGATCTATGGATATTAGATTGTGCTTCTTTATCTGAAGGAGTCACATCAATTTTCAACGTGTGGGATTTATCAATGGCACAAGCTGTGCATATACACAGCATGAGAGATAAACACCAGTGAACACTTTGCTTAAATAATAGTTGTTCCTCAAAGGTTTCATTTATCAAACATGGTAATAACTGACTGTATTAAATGTGTCGAATCCAATACATGTGTAACCAAATGACTGTGTTTAAAGATCAAATGTGTTTTTTAAATCTGATTTCACACCAGCTGAAATAAGCAGCTGGCCACAAATTACAAATGTGTGCTCAGATCAGGAATGGCTTGGGTTGTACCTTACACACACGGGCCACTCGGGCCACCCTGCTGTAGCCGGAGTACAGACTGTGCTCCTGACTCTTCTCCGTGAAGAAGAAATAGATCTTATCGTCATCTCCGACAGAGCTATTCACACTCTCCTTCATCAGCGCTGACTGGACAAAATCAGCCTCTGCACAGAGCAAAAACATTTCTATGTTAATACGATGTGTGTTCAGTGTGGAGAAAATGACCTTAATCCCCACTGGAGAAACGTATGGAAAACATCACTACACTAATCCAGGGAAAGCTATTAAATTGAAAAAGTATCAGTCTATAAATACGCTGATATTAACCGAGGAGCAGATGTTTTTTCCATATGCTGTAATGCATTCACTGACCATAAAGCCAGCGAGTGGGGGCTTCCTCTGTTCTCAGCGTGGGGTTTGGAGAGTTCCTACGAATGTCTGGAGAACTCCAGAACTCGTACTGGGAAGCCGTGTACATTTGACCATCTGAGAAAAAAGAACAGTATTGTGATTATGTGTGAAAGGTTTATGACCATAAAAGATGCAACAAAAAAAAGGATGCTTTCACCAGAAGTTATATACTTGTATGTAGTTACAAGCATGTTATTACATAGTTATATAGTGTTTACCAGTAATATGTTTTTCTATAAAATCAACCTGAAACTATTGCCCTGTGTTCACATTAGCGAGTAAAGTCAATGGTGCTGCACCAGGTTTCCCTCTTGTCGCTGTAAAAATGACAGCAGCCCACATGTATGTAACATGTGTATAATAAGTACTGTGTAATATCTACATACCTCCATGTGACTTTTGTTTAAAATGCATTTCAATATTTAAGTAAAAGCCATGAAAATATTTATTTATTTAGAACCTATTCCAACTAGATGGTGACGTATAGAAGATTAAGCAAAGATTGAACATCCTGCACTACAGCTTCTTTATAACAAGCAATTTTTTTCATGAGCAGTTTTTCTACTAATAATTAATCTTAATTAAGTCCTTGTTGCTGTACTTGCAGCTCCATCTTCAAGACCTGCACAGGCAATTTGTGGTTGTCTCGTATTAGTCTGAACGCAGGGTTACGACAAGTCTTTACAGCGTAAACAACTGCTGCTGATTATTTCATTACCAATAAGTAGGCCTGTGTAGCCTTTAGCAGGGTCATAAGGGCACCTTTCTCGACCCTCCTCGAACACAGAAGACAATTTAAACTCCCTACAATCCTGCAAAAACACAGGGGAAAAAACCAGACAGACATCTATAAAGCTATAAAGACAAACATTGTAAGCATCAAAATAAACATGAAACTCATGTGTGGACTCATAGGGTTTTAGATATTGTACTCACAATATATGCACACTGTGGGCTAAAGGCATGAGTTCCACAAGTATATAAGTGGGTGCTGTTAAATCTCTGCAGGAATCGGATGTGGTTAAAACATTCAGTCTGTAAGAGAAGAAATGTGTCGGTAAATTAGAACAGGATAAAAAAGAAATGATCTAGATGTGTAAGGATGGTATTAACCTTGTTGTCTTTGCCTTTCTTCAGACAGAGCTGCTTCTGGTCTTCAGGGGCCTCCCAGTCAATCTGTACGAGGGAAAGATCGGCATGTCTTTCATTTACCTTGCGCCATCTACATTCACCATACTTTTAAAAAGGACATCTGAATGAAAAAACAAATGCAATCTCTGTATTTGACCATGTCAAGGTTGCTTGTGCCAGATTAGGCTTTGTTTTTCTTTAAAACAAATCAACAACAAAAAAAATAACATCCAGCAATAGTGGCCATTGTGTGTGCGAGAACACACTGCTGATGCCAGGCTGGTTTGAGCAAAAAGGAAAGCTACAGTAACTCTACCAACCATGTTTGGACACCGAGTCCAGGTAACCCTAATAAAGTGCATGCTGTTTTTATAACGAATTTTCTATTCTGGCAGCAAAAAATCTAAAAAGCTGTCTTTTCACTAGACACTAAAAAAAAAAAAAAGAATCTGTGACATGCCAGTGGAGTACTCACTGTGTGACTGGAGCTGGAGATATTGGAGGCCTGTAAGGCATACAACGCTCCTCTAGCTCCTACATACAGCAAACCTGACTCGTCCTCTAGCAGTAGGGTACTGTAGTTCACAGCAGAGCCACTGAAACGTCTGCACTTCCACAACTCTGATGGGGACACAACACACACAGGTCATAGAAAAGCCTCAAACTGGTAGAATTTCAAGTTGACGTATCAAAGACTTTCCACAAAAAGATGGTACCTGCAAGAAAACTATTAAAGGAGCAAACAATCAAATCTCGAGTCCAGCAGATGTACGCAAAAGTATGCCAACAATAACATTCCATCAATGCCCATGTACACAAAGCAAAATTGATTGATTACAAAAATAAATGCATTTTAACAGGTTATGACTATGCACAAAGAGAGCAGCTTCATTTCCTTTGTCACAACTGAATGATTTGTCTTATTGGTCATCATTTGTATTGGATAGCTTTCCTTATTTTACATATACTTTAAAAGACAGTAACATAAAATGAAAGAGTTGCTGTCCGAGTGAGAGCCAAAAACACTTCTATAGCTCACTCTGAATATTGGTCTCAAAATGCTGTAAACAGCATAAAATAAGCATAAACATCATAAAATGGAATAAACACTGTACATTAAGCAGTACATTTCATATCTTAATATACGTCTTAGAGGTTTTTCACAAATACCAAATTTCTTGTGCAAAACACTCATACCTTTTAACACTTTACCAATAAACTAATTCGTATGCAGCTTGATGAATGAGGACCAGTGTGGGTAAAACAGTTACGCTTTATTATTCTATATTAAAAACATTTGAACAGTGATGGCATGCTTATGTGGTACTGTTTTTCCATTGATGCTGTATGACAAACACACTCTACATATTGTGTTTCTTCTCTGTGGGTGTCTCTAGAAGGACGGGCCTTAGAGGCAGTAACGGTAAAAGATCGTATGTTGTTTTAGGAATGCTTTAGCAATCAACTGGAGGGACACAGACGTCAAGCAAAGCCAGAGAGTGACAGAGTGGAGTAGGTTTCAGAGAGAGGGGGAGAAAGAGAGAGAGTGACAGACAGAAAGAGATAGAGATTGATTTTTGAGAGAGAGAGAGAGACAGAAAGTAAGAGAAAAGAAATACAGAAAGAAAGAAAGAGAAAGACAGACAGACAGAAAGAAAGAAAGCGATAAAGAGGTAAAGAGAAAGAGAGAGAGAAGGACAGACAGAAAGAGAGAGAGAAGGACAGACAGAAAAAGAGAGAGAAAGACAGACAGAAAGAGAGAGCGAGAGAATCACTGCACTCTGCTGACGCTGCTCTCTATTTACCTATGAATCACTAGACAAAAACACATTAATCATGTTTTTCTCTCGGAGTAAGACAGTTTTATTGTTATCCCTCAAGCATGGTGCGTGTGTGTTAGTGTGTATGTGTGTAACTTATCTACAAAAAAAACTTGGTCAAACATTTAAACGACTGAAGAATGCATCAGGTTTACAAAATACCTTGTTTTTACAAATATCCAGCCTTGGAATCCTTCAAAACACCCCCCGCCCCCAAAACACACACACGCACGCATGCACACACACACACACACACACGCACGCATGCACACACACACACACATGCACACACACACACACACACACGCACAGACACACACACACACACGCACAGACACACGCACACACGCACGCACGCACGCACACATGCACACACACGCACACATGCACACACACGCACACATGCACACACACATCCTTAACTTGGGCAAAACACCTCAGAAAAGTGAGTCAGCAACACAATCGCCAACCAGCCTTCAGGAATTAAAGTTCACCACTATGACATCACAGCACATGGCCAGGAACTGGAGGTTGGATGAGTCTCCGTTAGTTCCCTCAACACCATACAGTACATTGTTTATGGTGAAGACATTCTGTAATATTGTCCACATACTACTCCCACGATAGACCACTACATTATTACCCATAGCGCACCATAAATCCAGGGCACAAGCAATGCACACTACTTAGTAGCACTCTACATAGCGATTTTCTTTTAACTCACATTTATGAAGGATGGACACAGGCAAGTGTGTGTGTGTGTGTGTGTGTGTGTGTGTGTGTGTGTGTGTGTGCGCGCACAAATGAGCATTAAAACATCTTTCTTTTGTGGTTTCAGCTCATTGGTAATTTGTAACCTCCACATTGTTTATGTAAAGACAGGTCATGAGTTCGCTCGCTAGCAAATGCCTGGATTCAGTCCCTCACTGCTGCCTTATATAGTGCTCTGTACTGAACAGTTTAGGGTGTCAGACAATGATCTGTATGCGTCTGTCTAGTGCTCAAAAATTTGTATTTGTAGCAGTATAAACATAACATTCGGAAAACACTATATTAAAAAAAAGAAATGCAGTGTCTGGGTTCCATCTCTAAGAGTTCATTCACACCCTATTTCACAAGTGATAAGTACAAAACTGCTCACACAGATTTTATGCATGTTTGTACATGCACACAGTATTTTTAACACATTTAGCTTGCAATCGATTATAATTTGTTTAACCAGTAGACAAACAAACTAGCAGCGTACTCTAAAGCACCATCACCCTGACCAGGCCCAAACAATAATCATGTCCTGCAACTCGTATTTGCTCATTTACAGTCTCTAGTCTTACCCAGATACCCTGTAAATATTTCAGGCATGTTTTCTCCCCAAAATAAATAAATAAAGAAGTTCCTTTTCATATCCGTATTTAATCCGTATAAAGTATCCGCATTTGTTTGCATACCCAGAACAGTCTATAGTTAATAGTAACAGACACAGGACTGACTGTATAGAATATCAATGTAAGTATTGCTTATTTCCATTTTCTTTGTGTAATAGACATGTCTTGATCAACCGCAATCAGGGGAAACCATAAGTATGACTAATGTAAAAAATGGCAGACTGTAGCCTTACAGTGTCAGTAATGAGAGAACCCATTTCTTTAAGACCTGAAGCAGAATAATCCAACTGTGAGCTCTATCCTTCTAGGGGCTCTCGCTCTCTCTCGCTCTCTCTCTCGTTTGTGTGTCTGTGTATATGTAAAGTACTACAAGTACTAAAGTTCAGTCATGATGTTTATTTGAAATTCCCTTTAGTAATAATTCAAGCTAAACTGGTTTGTACTATAAGCTTTAAAATGTACATACTCCCATATACCTCAGATCCTTACATTCCTGCAGCTACACAACTAGCCCACACATGTGGACAGATCTTATATTAGTGTACTGTATTAAATAATCTATGCTTTAATCTGATACGGTAGATCTTCCAAGCCGAGGTTTTCCAAACCGGACTCTCATTATAAGAGTACGATATCCCCACCCTGAAGAGGGCAAGGCAAAGCAAGCAATGGGTACAAACAAGCAGGGAGAAAGAACCTACACCCAATTCAACAAAACATCATCATCTACTACACACAGACAGACACACACAGATACACACACACAGACCAGGCAAGTCTATTCTCAGACCTGGTTCTGAACATCTGCCTTTCAGTCACCTTAGTGAAGAACTTATGACTCACATTCACAGCAGAGGTGTGAGAGAAAGCACAGCAAGCCCACAATACAATTCAATTTCTTAAGCAGCTCTGAATAAAGAATGCTATTTCACAATCCATTTAGGCCAAAGGTAACACAATAACCAGGGGAAACTTCCTCCTTTTTTATTCTGACAAGCAGCTTCCTCATCAAAATATGGGGTTTAATGACACCCATGCAAAAGTCCATGAGCAAAGACATTTATTTCCTGTGACGTTTGGATGACTGTGCTAAATCACAGTGCAGGATTCAGCATGGAGTCTGAGGTACACGCTGGATCTGGCACACTCATGAGCATTATACACACACACAAAAAAAAAAAAAAAAAAAAGAGAGAGAGAAGAGAGAGAGAGAGAGAGAGAAGAGCTGTGGAACTGAAGCTGCCACAGTGTGAGCGTTACAACATTGTTACACAGCATAACATTTTATTAAGATTTCAAGATCCTGTGACAAGCGATCACATTCTCTGTTGCCTTTCCATACACACACTGTCATGGTCTTGCCAGATTAATTCCAACGAGGGATCATAAGATCAGTGAGCCGACAGCCGTATGTTAATGTGTGTACTTGTAGGATAGAAAGAGAGATATTGAAGTAAAACAAAAACAAATGCTGACCTAACCTGATCACAATATTAATCAGCAACAGAGAGACAGAGAGAGAGAGAAAGAGAGATAGAGACAGAAAGATAGCAGAGTGTGTGTGTCGCCACGAAGGAATGTTTTCTGAGTAAACATCTTTGAAGGTCTCATGAGGACCCGAGCAGGGCAGAACACAAGGCTCACTGTGACATGTTCTTTTCTATCATGCAGAAACTTGGAGTTTGAGGAATTACTGAGTGCTCGTCAGATTGTATACACGCTGTGCTAAACCATGTATTCAGTTGGCATGTTAGTTAGTATGACTATCCCCGGAGGTTGCCAGATGAACTCTTGCCTATTCAGCCTTGCATAACAATTAACTTTAACCACAAATGGTGCTGCTCAGACCTGCCTATTAATTACTACACCCAGAACAAAGTGTCTTCCCACGATGACTCACTAGTAGCAAAATCTTTGTGTAAAGGATTGAAGGATTCTGCTGAAATAACCAGCAAAACATAACAGTAAACAGCCTGAATTTACTCTCACATTAATAACTGTCGCTCCCTCCCACATGACTCTGTTAGCCCTCAATATCAAAAGCACCCAAACAGATTATCTGGCTACAGAAGGAGTAATCTACGTTTTCTTTTTAAACACAGTCTTGTCATCTGTTTTAATGAGCCATCATTTGGTTACTTTTCAGAAGTGTGTTGACACACACAAGGAATTTGGTTCCAGCTGTTTGTGACTCTCAAAAGTACAGACGTAAATAACACTATACTATACAAGACGAGATAATACAGACTATACAAGACAATGCAGATGTGATACAATATAGACAGTGCGAGTATTAAATATGAATACAGAATATATGGCCATGTTCACACTGCAAGTCTTAATGCTCAATTCGGATATTTTGCTCAGATTGCTGTTCACATTACCTTTTAAAATGTGGCCTATATCAGATACCAGTGTGAACCGTTTGCTGTTTTGAACTGACCCGCATGCGCAAACGAACAATAACAATGACGTCACACGCAGCACGCCGTTGCGCTAAAAAGTTGGCGAGGTTATGGAGGAAGTATTGTATCATCTGGTGCAAGCAAACATATCATGTAATGCTATAATGTGAGGTATTCAATGCAAACATTATGAGCTGGTTCTCGTAAGCACTTTATATAACAATCTTAACACACACACCAGTCACGTTTTGGGCGGCACAAAAAAAAAAAAGGTTTTCGTTGGAGCATAATTGTGACGAATGTCGATGTAGATTGACGTAAAATATGCATCAAATTCCCCTTGGTTGTTCACACTGCGGCCACATTGGAAAAAATCTGATTTGGGTCTGATTCAGGACCACATATGGGAGTGGCCCAGATCTGATTTGAGTGTTCACACTACACCTGAAGAAGTCTGACCTGGTCACTTGACCCCAAAAAATTTGGGATTTGGGCCTCTTTTACCTGCAGTGTGAACGGGGCCTATGACTGATCGGTTATGTACATAATAAAGTGTGAGAAGAGCATGGTAGTGCAAATGACAGTATTGTGCAACATGCAGCAGCAGGAGTGTATGTAACGTATACGCATGACGTGATGACTGACAGTTCTGATTATAAGTATCTGATTCTGATTATAAGTTCTGAGTGCAATACTTATAGATATGAAGCACACCTGGAGGTGTGAAGATATTGTTTTCAAACCTGCAGTAGAAGGTGTTGAGGTCGTCAGCCAGGTCTTTGTTTTAGTTACTTTTAACCCATGAAAATCACCGTAAACCTTCAACGTGGTGCTTTGCTGGTTTAATGTATATAAAATTACTACAGTGGTATGATATGGCAATTCTGCAAGATTGGCATGTACACACACACACACACACACACACACACACACACACAACTCGCGTGTGTGTTTGTATGTGTGTGTAGGTTTACTATGCGGAGGAGAGCTAAGTGATGATGTCATCCATCTCCGGCTACTTTGCCAGTTTTGTTCCAGCTAAAGTAATTACACATAAGAGAAACCCACACAAATGGCCTTGGGAACCCACACAAATGACCTTTCCATCTTAAATGTGTTGTCTCTCACTCTCTCTTTTTTTAACCAAATAGATTTATCCTTTCTTTATTCTCTGCTCTATCCCCTTATCCTATATGCCATTCTTCATGTTATTGGTATAAGTGTTCAAAATACAAGTAAATTAGTCGCACTTAAAGGGCATAGCAACTTCATGCTTAGCACATTTGCCTTGCACCTCTTGGATTGGGGGTTCGATTTCTGCCATCTCATGGTGTGTGTGTGTGTGTGTGTGTGTGGAGATTGTATGCTCTCCCTGTGCTTCAGTGGTTTCCCCCATTACCCCAATTTCATCCCCAGTTCAAATATATGCAATGTAGGGTGACAGGCATTTTTAAATAGTCTATAGTGTGTAGAGTGTATGCAGAGTGTATGTACAGTATAGGTTGGCATGTTGTGATGGAGATAAAAATCAAAACACAAAAACAACCACGGTATAGATTATACATTCAAAAATATGACAATAAGCTTTCTTTTTTTCCCCTCTTTCAGTGAGATTTCACAGAATCTCCAATGTGCACATTACATTAAACAATGTTCTTTAAAGCACACGGAGTGAATAAATGAAATGATTAAATGGGTGAGGTGGAGGGAGAGAGAGAGAGAGAGAGAGAGAGAGAGGGAGAGAGGTCATCTGATAGTTTTCTATATTGAATAAGTTGCTAAGAAACTCAACGAACAGATTTTTCTAAGTTAGTGGCTGATATAAAAAGACCAGATACGTGCATCAGGAGAAGGTGAGAGAGTTGAGGGGGGAAAATGGTAGTATGTGGGTGGACAGAAGATGAATGATTGTGGCATAGGATTACATGCACATACTTACATAACACGAGTACACACATCGATTGCGTCAGCAATAGCGTCACTCATTTCTAGCAGTTTTTAAAAAAAATGCAGTTTCAATGTATGATGCTAAGCCTTCTGGTCATCAAAACAATAGGTCATCCTTGAGAATGTCAGAAATAGAAATGAGCTCGTCCCATGTACAGAGTCAAAGCTGTGCACTGGGATCTTTCTGCTCAGAGGAATGCTCTATCCCTGTGAACTGTTGCTTCAGGGCAGATTGTGGCCTGGGAAGTTAAACAAACTTGGGACTTTTGACATCCATGCTTGCTTAACTCCAAGTAGGAGATAAAAGGAGAGTCTGAGGTGGTTCGAGTGACTGCAATATTTGCACATGGACTATAGAGCACAGTCAACCTGACAGCCCGGATCTGTAACTAGAAAAGATGGCGTTCCTCAACATCTGAGTAACAGCCAATCTTGAGCATCTAGTGCACTCATCTGAGCAGAAACCTGGATGAAAAGATTTGAAAGGGTGCCCTGGTGGGCCTCCCATATCTCAGAGGAAGCATGCAGATAGGAATTTGCAGTGAAAAAGAATATTCTAGAGCTACTAGGTGATACTTTGACAAAATTGAGGTGACACTAAATTGAAAGGCAATAGTATTACAGCCAACATTTCTCTACATCCATCCCATGATCCAATTTTCTCTACCACCTTTCCTAAATCTGGTCATAATAGACCTTGAAGCCTCCCCAGGGGGTCTCACAAGGTAAAGGACAGTCAGGACAAGGTGTTACTCTAAGGCAGGGCCCAATCTCTCTCTCTCTCTCTCTCACACACACACACACACACAAACACACACACACACACACACACACACACACACACACACACACACACACACACACACACACACACACACCAATGTTAAGTGGACTATCAGCCTACAATGCAAGTCTTTTGACTAGAGGAGGAAACAGGATAACCTGGAAGACCGCCCTAATGCACAAGGAAAACATGCAATGCTATACAAACAGGTCAGAGGGAGAAATCAAACCCCCAACCCCGGAGGTGCCAAACCCTCCAAATCCATTCCTTTGTGTTTGCCTCTCATGTTTCTTGCATTACTGCTACAAGTAAACCATGACTGACTTGTGACTGACATTGTTCCTATGGCATTCTTACATGTTTACTTGATTTGTCCGGAGTGTAAATGTGAGTGTGACGTTAGTGGATGTTAGTGGCTCGTACCATTGTAAGGGACAGTAGTTCTAGGAGTAACATCCAGGTCTAGAGGAGGTGTGAATGGATATGCCTTGAGTGTAGACACGGCCCACAGCAGCTGCAGACATGACAGCCAGGCCACGTTGTTCCTCATCCTTATCGCCACTCGTTACGCTCAAGGAAGGTGAACACCTCAAATCCACAAACTCCACAATCTTGCACCAAGTCTTGTCTCCACAACAAGGTCCTGCCAATCCTAGCTACCTTGTCATCCTTCAGGACACTTGATCTAAACCAAGAGAAAAACAAAAGGTTAGTGGAGGCAGGAAAAAAGGTTTTGCTGAGGCTGCAGGAGAAACAGATCTGTGGAAAAAACACATCACAGTGAAGCTAAAATCACCTAATGAAAATGTTAAACACAAATTCTTAGAAAGAAATTCTGTAATATCGCAGATTGTTGTGCTCCCTCTGATGTATAAGATTTTAATTCGTATAATGGATGGTTCAATGAGCGCAGATAATCAGTGGGTGCAGAGTCTGAATAACTCTGACCCTGATAATCAGCCCAACTTCTTCTGCACATTCCATGTAAAGTTCTTTCTACACTTCCATGACATGCCTCAGTTAAATACATCCATCATCCGATGAATGATTATTTTTTTTCAATATTACCACAGATTTTCTGCAGATTTGAGTTTTAGGCCAAAACAGTTTACAGGTCACATTTAACCAAAGACATCTTCAATTCATGTGTGCGGAACATCGTTATAGCCCACGGAGAAAGCTCTTTTAGAAAAGTTAGAAAGTTAAGTTAATTAAAAAAACAAACCTCAGCAAGTTTGACTGAATGCAGGAACCTCAGCCAATGACTCGGTGATGTGTTGTGGTTAAAAAAAACTGTCCTGCAATATTTAGTGACTATCAGTCATTTCTCTTCATATGGAACCAATAAGTGAAACTGGTTAGAATGTCATGTGTGTCAATATTGGAAATGCCAAAATTATGATTACCAGATAAATGATTCTATTATGCAGCTCTTAAAGGAATAAATTTTATCTCTCTTTCTAAAATAATAGAATATTTAGTATTTTTACTAGTATTTTTAGAAGTTCCATTAAAGAACAAATTGATTTCATTCCTCAAGCAGCCAGGGGCTACACTAATAAATGATTACATCTAGAAAAAAATCGCTTGAGTGCTAAAATGTCCGTATTATTGAAAATATTGCTGCTACTTTCTCGACCGCATTGATTAATTTCACACCTGCAGTTAGAATCCAAGGCTGCGTCCCAAATGACACAATATCTAAATCTTTGTTAAAGTAGAAATAAACTGTGATATAGTAAATAATAATAATAAGCTTGTGCTTTACAAGTATTCACGTGTTAGGCGGAAAAAAAAACAGCACCGTGACTAGAGCAGCTAATGAGTATTAGAAAAAAAGAGCAAAACTCTCAATACGAGCTTGTCATTGATTTGTCCACAGCTGGGTGGCTGTTACTGTGACTAACCGATTAAACAGCAGCGTCCAAGGATCAACAAACTGTCGCATTGATCTTGTCATCTATTCAGCAAATAAAAGACCAGAAGTTGTATTTATATTGTAGTATCAGACTCCTTCTCCGTGTCCCCTTTGTCTTGTATTCATTCTCAAGTGAGCTCATACACACTCTCAGCTGATTGGATGAGGCTGCTGCCAATCACCATGTAGTCAGACTTCTTCCGCGTTCGAAGGTAAGGCATGATTATGTATGACACATGCAGGTAAATTTTGTGCACCTTCCAATGCTGCACCCATGACACAGCTCTGACTGCGAGTTGCTTTTCCGGATTGTCAGAACGATTCGCAGCAGCTTAAAAACATCCTGATAATGGAAAGGGGGTGTTTTAAACCCCGGATTAATTCATCATAATTGATGAACAAAAAAAAACCCTATGGAATTTAGCTTTTAAAGAGGTACTAGAAGCATGTTTATGAATGCTTAATGGTTACTAAAGAATACACAAATTCTGTGAAGCGCACACACACACGAGATGTGATTTAGAGGGACAGTTGTTCTATGCTCCCACTGTTCCCTTCACCTCTCTCCCCAACATTTTTATACAAACTGTCCTTCCCTTCTATAAACACTCAAGAACACTCCCTCTCTGTCTAAGATAAACACACGCTTGTTCCCATTAAACAAGCTTACGCACGAGATGAGAGCTGTTTTCTTTTCCATCCTAACCTCTATCGCTCCCTAAGAGGCCATGCACCCAGTTCCCTCTAAATCTCGTTCTCCCGAAATCCCACACAACTAAATACAAGCATCTGTGCTGAAACTAAAGACTAGAAAGGCAGAAAGAACTAGAGAGAAATAAATATATATTAAATAAAGAAAGAGAGATAGTAAAGAACGATAGAGAAATAAATATAAACGAAATAGAGAACTAAATAAATAGTAAGAAAGAAAGAGAACATAAAGAAATCAAAGAATAAATAAAGTAAGAAGAAAGAAATAAAGAAATAAAGAAATAAATGAAATAAGAAATAAATGAAAGAAAGTAGAAAGAAAATAAAGTATAAATAAATAAATATAAGAAATAATATAAATAAATATAGAAATAAAGATAAATCTGCATAATAAATTTTAAAGTATAGAGAAATACTAATGATATAGAAAGAAAGTGTGGTAAAAAGAGATAGAAAGAAATAAATAAATCAATAAAAAGAAATAACTAAATATAAATAAAGAAAGAAAGAAAGAAGAAAGAATATAAAGCAATAAAGATATATATATAAACTATCTAAATATATAGATAGTTAAAGTCAATCTATATAACAACTCAATAAAATAATTATATAGATATAGAGCGAAATAAAGATAAATAAAGAAATAAATATAGATAGATCATATGAGAGAAATAAATATAAATCAAGTAAATAAAGATAAATAAATCTAAATAAATAAAAAGAACTAAATAAAATATCTACTATAAATATCTCTCAATCATAACTCAATAAATATCAATAAATCTAAATAACTATAACATCAATAAATATAAATAACTCAATATATAGTAAAAGCAAATGATGCTATAAAGACAATAAATATAACTAAATACTATAAATAAATATACTCAATCAACTCACTAAATAACTTATCATTAATCACTCAACTAAATCACTTCAATCAATTCCACTTCTCACTCACTCACTCACTCTCACTCACTCTCACTCACTCTCACTCACTCACTCACTCTCACTCACTCACTCACTCACTCTCACTCACTCACTCACTCTCACTCACTCACTCTCACTCACTCACTCTCTCTCACCTCACTCTCTCTCACCTCACTCTCTCTCACCTCACTCTCTCTCACTCACTCTCTCTCACTCACTCTCTCTCACTCTCACTCACTCACTCACTCTCACTCACTCACTCACTCTCTCACTCACTCACTCTCTCACTCACTCACTCTCTCACTCACTCTCACTCACTCACTCTCTCTCTCACTCACTCTCACTCACTCTCACTCACACACACACCTGCTGCATTACAGGATTCAGCAACACACAACGCTGAACAGTTACGCTGGTTCAGCTTCGGCTGCTGTGCGTCTCCATGACTACCGCTGGGCTGTCACAGCTGGTTGTGAGTGTGGTGTACAGGTGCGGTGTAACCAGCTTTTAATAACAAGCTGTTGCACAAGCAAAACAGGATGTGACAGGAGCCCAGGAATTTCTAGAACAATCACAACCACTGCCAAAATAACATCTAATCCCTTACTAGAAAGAGCAAAAGCAGTGGAACTGCAGGAACGTGCGTGTCTGCTGCAGACAAACAACTGGGCAGTCGCGACAGCAATTAACTTGTACCACTGTGCAAACATTTGTACCTCTTTCCATCTTATTCCAGGGTTTCTGAATGCTGTGCTTGACCACCAGGGAAGACCTCGTACAAAGCTGATGGTGAGCCTATTGGCATTATGACATTTGTACTGAAGAACATTATAAAGAATGATATGTTTCTAAGAAAAACGTTCATACAAGCTGACAAAATGAATAGTGTAAGGTATGTAGTGCGTATGTTGCAAATAATAAAGACAAAATTCCGTATGTCTAATTTTACTATCTTTGCAAATAGAGTATCCAAAAAGTCCAGACGCAGTCAAGTAGCATGTTTAAATAGAATTATAAGGCTTCCATGTAACATCATTTTTATACTGTTCAATTGGTGCATTTTAAATAAGCTCCTGGTTTAGAACACAACAAATTGTTTTTCCTTCCATGATTTAGACATTTTTGTTATAAACCACTAGCTGTAAACAGTTTGACTGACAGATTTCAGTTTACCAGATTAGGGCATTTCTATCTGCCCATTAATAATGACATTTTCACAGAATATAAAACACAATTTGCAATTTCATGTTTCGAAGCTTTGATGAAACTTCTGTAAGATTTTTACATGTTAGATGTTTACTCACAGCTCATAGTCCTGAGACAATATATCCACAGATCATATCTTGTTGTCTGCCGTGTAGAAGAGGTTTCAAACTGGCTTCCCTACAAACTAGGTGAATAAGCCATTGCAATAATTTGCAGTTACAATATGTCTAGAGAAATCATCATAGAAGTCAGTCCTGAAATAATAAACACAGCACGTGTCTCTCGCACGCCACACTCTCAAACAATCCTAAAGGCAGATAAAGGAGATAAACAGGGTGGAGGAGGAAAAAGAAATTCAGGTGTCAGTATTATAAAAGGCTGCCCACATTCGGTTTCATGCCCAGAGCTATAAAAGCTAAGCACGTGCCCGGAAAGAGGGCAAAAGAGAATGATATGAAAAACTCAACTCCTCTAATGCTTCTAATGTGACATTTCAGATTGTACAGAAGGATACATCAATCTTTCTAAATATGAGAACTTGAAAACCTGAGACCCTGCAAACCTGAGAATACTCCACAGCATTCCACCCTGAGATCATTTCAGCTAGTCATAAAAAAAATACCAGCTTATTACATTGTCATCATCATCATCATCATCATCATCTGGAGCTGCATTAATGAACATTTTATAAAAGTCTCACTAATACTTCAGGATAAATCATGGAAAAAAAAAAATTTGCAAAACATGAACCTGAATCTGAACACCGGTAGCATCTGTTAGCAGCTCAGCTGGTACAAGAACCCAAACGTATGTTCAACCAGCTGTCTGTCGCACTGAATACATCCATCCACACGTCAAAAATGTTAGTCCGCCATCAGCTCATATTAACCGCAGCCACCCTTCAGCTTCAGTCAGTACACCAACATGTTCAACATGTTGAATAGAAGCAGTAAAATAGTAAACTATACTTCATTAATCAAACATATTCAACAATGCCAACATGCTACTTTTTAGAACCTGACGTCTATTGTAGCATGACATAGTTACATTCTAATACATTGATGGATCATTAATATTCTCCCTGAAGCCATATTCCTAAAAAAAAAAAAAACCTCTGAATCAGCTATGGTGAATAATATGATGGCTGACATTATTAACAATGGTAACTTTGACATGTTAAAACTATAACGCTACTGATTAATAAAGCCTTTCTTCACAAGTTAGCATTGTAATGTTGTAATGAAAGCTCTACGTGTCTGACAGTTTCTTTTCTTGCACTTAAAACTGCCTGACAGAAAATAAGCCAGTGTGTTTGCTTGTCTTGCTACTAAACGATCCATGCTTATTTATTGACTCGAGGAGCCTGGGAAGCCTTGTGCTTTTCCCATAAAGGATAGAGAAAGGGACTCTGGTGAGCTATAAATGGAAATAGTGGAGACAAAGAGGTCACATTAGCAATAAATAAATAAATAAGAATGATGTCTTTCTGTTTCTCTCTATGGTGCACTCATAGGCTAAAATAATTACTTCCCAAACATACAGCTCTATTTTCATACACGTTAATTATCTATGAATTAAATTTTGCCCATTTTGGCACATTATGTAGTCAAATAAAGCTGCCTGTGTTTTTTAAAGAAGAAAATAAAATAGAGAATGCAACTAGTGGTGAATTGGCATGATTAAGCCTTGTCCTGTGTGGTTTAAAAAAGGATGACAGAACGGTTGCTTTATGGAGTTATTAAGCTTCAGATGACAATCTTCTATTTTGAGTAACATTTGCATAACGCGAGACAGCAGGGCTGCTTCACATCGCTTTTAGAGCATGTTGAGTTTAACAAGTCTGGATGCATGAAGGTCTGTTTAGTCAGAGAAAACCAGAACCTGCTAAATTTATCTTCTAGGTTTGGTGTGAAGCTCAACCCTACACCAGGAAAATGTTGCAGTGCTGCTGGATATGAGAGCTAATGTTTTCCATAAATTACCTACATACAATTACATAAGTAAAAACCTAAATTGTGCTGACAGTCAGAATATACAGTCACCTAAACAACCTTTGTTAAATATTTTCCAGTGTAAATTCAAGTGTAAATTGTCTTCTCACAAAAAAGAAAAAAAAAATTATTACAGGGATTTCCTACTGTTATGCAGTAAGTACATTTACCACCTCTTAGCGAACTAGGTGTGCTAGAACAAAGAAAACAAATTGTGTATCTGCTCCTGTGTTTGGGAACAAGTCCTCCATCACTCACCAGCACCGGCTGTCTCATCTGCACATGCCTTATCTGCCATAAATGCACTGTTCTCACAACATACTGACAACATTCAGTCAACACGTCAGCTTTCAATTGCATATCTTAAACAGTCGTTCAAAAATGGCAAAAAATAAAACCAAAGAGATGACTAATGTATTCTTGGAAACTGATAAATGTTGCTAGTTTAGTTTTGTACAAGATAAAGACTTCATATCAAGGCCAGCACAATAGCACAGCAGGTAAGTTGCTGCCTAACAGCTCCGGGGTCCGAGATTTAGTCCTGAGCTCGAGTTACTGCCTGTGTGGGGTATCATGTTCTCTCTGTGTCAGTGTGGATTTCCTGTGGGTCCTCTGATTTCCACCCAACCTCCCACCAGGATTAGAAACTCTGAAATGAACAGTTTATGTGTGTTTGTGTGTGTGTGTGTGTGTGTGTGTGTGTGTGTGTATGTGTGTGTGTGTGTGTGTGGGGTGTCCTGTGATGGACTGGTGTCCTCGTATTCCCACCACTCACCCTGTGTTCCGGGAATATTATCTGTATCCGCTTAAAACCCCTGAGCAGTATTAAGTGACAAATTAAACTGATATAGATAGATGGAGTTATTTTATATGCATTCAAACATTTCAAAGCAGGGTATCAGGTCAAATCCTTTAAGTTCTAATCCTAGACCTGTGAAATTTCCTGTTCCCTCAGTGTTTGCATTGTAATTTAACTCACTCAAATATCACTTTGTGTAAAAGTTTCTGCTAAATCAATAATAAAAGCAGGAACACCGCCAGTCTTTTTGTAAATCTTTAAATGCTGCTTGGTGCTGCATGGAAATCCCACAGTACACACAGGAACTAGAGTCAAGCCTGAAATTATTCATACCCCTGGCAAATTCTGACTTAAAGTTACTTTTATTCAACCAGCAAGATTTTTCTTGATTAGAAATGACACAGGCATCTCCCAGAAGATAATAAGACGATGTACAAGAGACATCATTATGGAAAAAAATATTATTCATCTTTTATTTACATTTACATAATGTTTAGACCTGATGCTCATCGTCAGACCCACAAGAGGCAGATCTAACATGCCCAGTGTAAATAATGTCATTATCAAGTTCAGACTGGTTAAGAATTATTTGTTTACCAAATCGAAAAAAAGATAGAGCTAATCAGGGATCATCTATCAAACTACATCGAACACACGTTAACAAATCATGCAACTAACAAACAAAATAAATCTCTGCAGAATGACTACACTGTCATAATAATATGTGCAGTGTATAATAATTATAATTACAGTAATCATTACAGTCTACATTCTCCATCCTGCAGACTTCTCTGTTTGCACTGCAGACTTCTCTGGTGTTTGAACTGCAATCCAGCCTGATCGAGAAGGTAAATAAGACTAAACTCACTTACAGAATCAGTCATCTACAGACTATCTAACTTCATCAATGATTAACTCTATGCCTCTCAACAGAAATACAGGTTAAAGGGCTTGATCGATTATTAACGTGACGAAGGAGGGAAAAACTAGGTAGCTCTACATTTTCAGTTGATTCCAGAGTTACAGTTTGTGTTGTGTTTAGTCATATAGGATCTGTATGGATTACAGGTTACACCAAAATAAACCAGAACAACAACGTTAACAAAAGTTCGTTTCGGGCTAAGACCATGAATTAGAAACTGTGACATGCATAAAATATTCATAACCCTGTTCAGCTTACCTTGCTGTGCTTCGGGTTTATTTTCACTCTTCTATAACAAAAAGTCCAGCCAAATAAAGATCCCGAGATTTGAAGATTTTGAGTAAGTTAAACGGCGACGCGTCTCATGCTGAAGACTCTCTCTCTCTCTCTCTCTCTCTCTCTCACACACTCTCTCTCTCTCTCTCTCACACACTCTCTCTCTCTCTCTCTCTCTCTCTCGCTGAAGACTCTCTCTCTTTCTCTCTCTCTCTCTCTCTCTCTCTCTCTCACACACACACACTCTCTCTCTCTCTCTCACACACACACACTCTCTCTCTCTCTCTCTCTCTCTCTCTCTCGCTGAAGACTCTCTCTCTTTCTCTCTCTCTCTCTCGCTGAAGACTCTCTCTTTCTCTCTCTCAGACTGAAGACTCTCTCTCTCTCTCTCTCTCTCTCAGACTGAAGACTCTCTATCTTTCTCAGGCTGAAGTCTCTCTCTCTCTCAGGCTGAAGTCTCTCTCTCTCAGGCTGAAGATAAACTGTTTCTCTCAGTCTCTTTCTCAGGCTGAAGTCTCTCTCTCTCTCTCTCTCTCTCTCTCTCTCTCTCTCTCTCTCAGGCTGAAGATAAACTGTTTCTCTCTCTCTCTCTCTTTCTCCCTCTCAGGCTCAGACCCAAGCGCCTTCCTATTGGACGCAAAGTGCGCTATCTAGGATGACCATTATCTCATATCCGATACACTAAACACATATTAGCGTCGAAGCTAGCGCTAGTTTAGCTTCAGGCGTGGACGGTTAGTCACTCAGGTAGATAAGCCACGCCCTCTTACGCCCTCTTTCCGCCAGCGCTTAAATAAAGCAGGTGCTCGTTTAAAAGCTTCCCGCGGAAAGACGCATAAAGCAAAGTTATGTTAACTAAAACAGGTAAAACTAACTAAAAATACGAAGATAAGAAAGGGAAAACGCATGAAGTAGGCATGTGGTGAGTTTAGTGATTAACTTTTGTGACTAACTGGACTTTCACAGTATCTTTTCACAGAGAAGAGTGATAATAATAATAAGAGTAATAATAACAGAAGTCTAATATAACAGCCTCACAGAACACCCAGAGAGAATATACTAGTTAAAGTCACTTTTCCTTCTCGCTGGGAGTGATTCCTTTACCTTAGATATTATTTTTTATCTTAAAAAAAGCTGGATATTTACCTTTTGAAATGTGAAGTACACAAATGGTGGACAATAAATACTGTGCTTCTTGTTTTATTAAGTAAATGATGGGTCCTAAACGGTACAAAATATCACCCTATGGTACCACCCCAGTGTAAAGGAAAAATATAAATTAGTACCTTTTTTCTGAGAGTACACACAACTCGATATTAACCATGCACTGGCTGTCCACTTTATTATGTTTACAGATCAGCATGGGGAAGTGTGATCTCTGTGACTAACCCTGACCTGGTTCTTGGTTCTGGGCTGGTTTGAGTATTCTACAAACTGCTGATCTGCTGGGATTTTCACACACAACAGACTAAAATTTACTCTGAATGGTGTAGAAAAGCATCCTGTAAGCAGAGGATCTGCCAGGTGAAACACCATGTCGACTCTTGAGTTGAAAGGAATTCAGCAAATTGTAATCTCTCAAATTGTAATTCAGATAAGCACTATTTACAGTGCTGAGGTGAGCAGAAAAGCATTCATAATGAACACCATATCAAACCTCGAGCACATGAGGTTCCTCTCAGATTCTGGCTTAGAGGAGTGGAACCCCATGTGGAAGTCTACTGTTGTAACCCATCTAGCTCAAGGTTCAATATTTCTGTACGTGTTGAGATGCACTCACCATCAGCTTCATCAAAATCAGATTTATTTGTATAGCACTTTTAACATTGGATATTGCCTCAAAGCAGCTTTACAGAAAATTAACATTAAAATATAACAATATAAAGATTAATATAATGAAACAATATAAAGATTAATATAGTGCAAAAATTCAAGATTAATATTAGATATATTTAAATGTGTTTGTATTTATCTTCAATGAACAAGCCTGAGTTGATTAAGGCGACTGTGGCAAGGAAAAACTCCCTTGGAAACCTTAAGTGGAGCCAGACTCAAAGGGGAACCCATCCTCATTTGGGTGAGTCTGGATGGTCTGATGATAAATATACAGTACGACAAATATTCTATTGATAAGTAGGTTGTCGTCCTCATGATTGTGCCACATAATCAACTAGGATACATTTAAGTAATGTATAAACAGAAAAATAGCTTCTTTCTGTACATACATTCAGTTATAAATTGTTTAGCCAGGAATTATACTGTAACGTTCAATGAATTTTCATGCAATGAAAGTAAACATAAAAAAAACCACAACTATTTGGCCATTAAAAAATATTTTTAATGAAATGTAAAAAGTGCATTACAATTTATTTGTACATGTTGACACCTATGTATCTTGTAAACGGTCATAGAAACAGATAAAAATAAATCCACCTTAACATCTTATTAACAAAGCCATTACAGCCAAATTCCCCAGTAATACATACACACACACACCTCTCAAAAAATTTAAAAATATAAATAAACCTTCAAAGATAGCAGCATAAACAAGAGAAACCCTGTCCCACTGACTGATTAGGATAAAAGCTCCCTCTACAGGGTCGTTATGGCAGTGCATCATGCTTTTTTTATACAAATGTACTATAAAACTTTTGTATCGAAGTGTTCTTTCACTCTCTAGCACAGTGACTTGAACCAAGCAAGTAAGTGCCTGGTACAGTTGTACTGAAAGTACAGAGTAAATATGTGGACAGCTTAAGCTTCCCAAAAGCGTTAAATGAGGAAACTGCTCTCCACACATTCACAAATTTTAATGGCCGCATACTTTGGACACTTTGCGTGACTATTCTATATTTGTATGATGCTGCCCTTTCATATAACATTGGGTATGTTTGTGTGATACAGGAAAGTGGGGGCAACCATGTCCAGATGTCAATAAATGACTATTCATCTAAGATTAGCTCCTTATTTGTTTTCTCTAACGTATCAAACTCAAGCTCATTTTCTCCTTCAAGATCCCCATTTCTATCTAGAGACTCGTCATCTTTAAGAAGCTCTTCTTCTCTTGTAATGAGGTCTTCATCCTCATCACTTTCCACTGACCCTTCAGAACTTCTTCCTAGCAGTTCATCAATTGCATTAAAATCTTTCATCTCATCTGCATCTTTTTCATCCAGGCTTAAAGAGCTTTGATTCTCTTTCATTTCAGAGAAAGCTTCCTGTAACGTTTCAATCTTGTCTTGAATCAGTTCATCACTGTCCTCTAGCTGTTCTTCACTCTCCATCGGTACGTCTTCATTCTCCTCCATGCCCTCGTCCTCCTCTGACTGGACAATAGCAGACTCCTCACTCAATGACTCCTCTGTGTCTTCCAGCTTACCACATTGGCTCTCATTTTTTATGGGCTTTTCATTCTCAGGGAGAGGTTTCCAGAAATCAAATGCCTGGGTTAAAAACAAAGGAAGTTAAAAAAAAAAAAAATGAGTTCAGTGATCTGGATCATACAAGAATGTCTAAAATCACAGATACACCTGACTGATGGCCCAGTATTACAATGACAGCAATCAGTTTTAGCTGTGTCTGGGTAGTTTTCTGACTCCTCACAGTTAGATTTGAGTGCTGTCTGGCCACCTCACTGCTTACAATAAAATAAAATGCAGCTCCTTAAGAAGACTATCTGCACAATAAATCAGTGTAGTGAGCTTTGGTACCCTGGTAATCAAGGATACATGAAAACTGGAATATCAGACAAAAAAAATACATTTAAATACATAAATAGATTATACCTCATTGGATCTTGATCTTTTGAGAAGCACCTGCCATTTGGTGTATATTCTAGCAACAAAATCTTTTACCTGCAAATAACAAAAATATATTATTATGATTTTTTTTATGTTATTGTTTTTTAATTGACGGTCTGTAGCTAGAGGGATAATTTTTGGAAGTTTATAGATATTATGTACCTTACTCCTGTAAAGCATTTTCTCACTCTCCCTGATGTCGCACTTAACGTGTTTCTCTAGTTCAGCACACAGTAGCAGCAGCTCATTCTGAATGACAGACAGATAGACAGACACTGTGTATAATTGCTAAACTAAAACTCAGGGAACACAGGGAAGTACTGTGTTTTTGTCAAAGTCCATATTATCAAAACTATTAACTATACACACATTCTTAGTTACCAAAACCAAAATGGCAGCCTGTGAGTAAGGCTACTATTACTTTTTCAACATCAATAGACAAGCAATTACTGTTTACAGGGTCTTACTGCTGAAAAGAAACAGAACTGCTATTTCACTATGGTATTCAAATCTGACCTTGAGCTCTTACAATGCAGAGAACACATAAAATTCACAGAATTTCACCCTTCCACCCACAGACCATCCACTAACATACAAATCGTATGAACATCGTATAAACTATAACTTATTTCAGAAAATAAAAAGAAATAAGAAAAAAAAATAAGAAAAGAAAAAATTCTTTTTCTTTTAAAAAGAAAAACGTCTTTAGGGTATGTAAGCAACAGAGAGAGACAAAGTGTATCGGTCTTTCCTGACAGCACTATTTAGTGTCTCATTAATACACACACAAAGACATACTGAACAGAAAGGTCACACTTACTCTCTGATTTTGGGGCAAAAATTCAAAATTGGAGGCTTCGTTTGTCAAAGCCAAAAGGCTGTAGCAGAGATAATAAGCCTAAAAAAAAGTAGCACATCATGCATACAAAATGTAGAAAATCCATTATCACAAATTAAAAAGAGACAAATTCTGTGTGCTCAGTGTGCTGCAAATCAAGGTTATTCTAGACAGCATAAATAAATATAAAACATACAAGTTAACCGCTATGTAAGTGAAATTTGAAAAAATGAAGACACTTTTATATTCTGAAGACAAGTGTAATGCAGCCCACATGCTCCCAGTTCACCTGTTGGTCTGGAGTGGTGGCACAGTCATCAGTGTCCTGTGGCTCTGTGGTATTTGCAGCCATTAAGCCCTTTAACAGCAAAGAGGGACGCATTCGAGGTAGGTAACATCTCAGATCAGACAACTGTGGACAGGACAAAAATGCAAGCGTATGTCTTGTTTCCTCTTGGTATAATTTGGTAAAGTTAGTCAGATCAAATCTTAAAGATTTTATCTAACCACAATATAACAAAATTCTTCTAACCTGAAATTCGATGCATGAGGGCGTATAAGTGCATCGGTGGTTTAACAGTTTAGAGATGACCGACAGGCTCACGTGTCTCCTTAATTGCCTTCATAGTGAGAATATAAATATTTAAATATGTTAAACAATGTAATCAGAGCATACTTATTTTCATAGAAAGACAATACTCACTTTCCTCGGACGCTATGAGGTAGAAGCTGTACCAGACGTCTGAGGTTGTGGTGATCCTCACTCAGATTGGTAAAGGCCTGGCAAACCTGAGACAACTGCACATAAAGAAGAGAAAACCACAGTGAGCAATGAGTCAGAAAAGTATGTGGGATGTGTTTATCAGTATATACAGTAAATGCTTACAAAGTGAAACAAGATCAAAGTGTAACAAAAGGCTTTACATTGCTGGAATTAGGACTTTATATGCTACCACCACTGCTTCCCACATAGTGAGGGTACTCTGGCACTGTGCTCAGGTATACTCAACTCAAAAGTATAATGTCTCCTTTATAGCAATGTGCATGCTTTTCAGTCTGCAGCATGGGGTCAAGGAAAGGAAGAGAGCGAGTGAATGTGCACAAAAGTGAGAGAAAGAGAGCGAGAGAGAGAGAGCGAGGGAAAGAGAAATTTATTTTTTTTGCCAGTTTACATTCCAATCAGCTGTATTCATCTCACTCATTTTTTGTAAAGTACACAAAATATCAAACAGAGGCCAGTCCACTAACATACTTTAATATTGTTTTAAAACATTAGCATGGGTTTATCGAGCATTATTATTCATTTTTTAAACATAATGACAAATAAATGCAGAAGTTATTCCACTACGTGTTATTTAAAGGTGGGATCTCCGTTGTTTGAAAGCCAATGTTGACATTTGAAATCACCAAAACAAACACGCCCCTAACCCAAATGGGTCCCAACCCTGTATTGATAGCTCCGCCCACGGTTATGTATGTAATCGTAGTAATGTAGAGAGGCAGCTACAACCCAATTTTCCTCAAAATCAGCTTTCCTCCACAGTGGACAATATACACAAGTCTCTATGTGCGGACGACTGAGAGACAGAATCCAAGGGACCGTCTGCAAAGTGCAAAACCCGAAAAGCGAATACTAAAAAACAGTCAATAACTTTACTGTAATACACTGTACTGTCACCAAATTCAGCTCACACATCACTGATGTCCTGATAGTTATACTACAACACTTATTTGGGGGAAATGTCATTTTTAATACATACGGCCAACTTTACTTCATATTTAATATGCGGCCAACTTTACT
This sequence comes from Tachysurus fulvidraco, assembly GCF_022655615.1. Taxonomy (NCBI): domain Eukaryota; kingdom Metazoa; phylum Chordata; class Actinopteri; order Siluriformes; family Bagridae; genus Tachysurus; species Tachysurus fulvidraco. The sequence continues at coordinate 12,708,713 of NC_062521.1, read as the reverse complement.
CAAGTCCCTCGGCGTCCCATTGCAGGCCTTATCGCTCCTTCTGTTCTCTCCAGTGCTGGAAAGCTGATCCTATATTAACACAGGTCCTACTTCTTGTCTTTTCGTAAGCCTTTCTCTTTCTTTCTTTGTTTTTATCCTCCATGTCAATGTTTCAATCGCTTTCTGCAAATGTCACACATGCGCACTGAACTCTCTCTCCGCCCATATTGACAAGACACGCCCCTTTCTGCTCACTGGCTACATGTTAGTTTTGTTTTTGTTTTGTTTGCCGGCCCTACCTTTAAATATTCTTTGTATGTTCTTGCTGTCAACAATGTAAATAAAGAGGAAATATAGCAAAAAAGATCTATAATAGTGGTGGTGTCTGTTCCGGGAGTCTAAATGACAGGTGAGCTAAAAAGAGTTGAATGTGTGGATGAGAACGGGGAAAAGGGGCATCTAATCCAATCTAAATGTATATAATTATGTTAACAAATATCTTGTTCAGGGACATTGTCTAACCTGTATTTCCCATTGTGTCATGTTGTTGAGGAGGTGCTGTATCAGGCAGCTGAGGTCTCCAGTGGGCAGCAGCTGCAAACGTGTTTCCAGACTAACTCTACACACCACTGTCAACATCAACAACAGCTCCTCGTCACGGTACACCTTTGGACACAAGGCTGCACATAGTGCCATGTACTAGCCGAGAAAATTCACACAAACACGGTATCAATCAACACAATCACATCATGGAAATCTAAAAACATACAAATCATAATGTATTTTTTCTGAAAAATTACCTTGATAATGTTCTCAAAATTGTGCTCTGGAAATGCATCACGTTCTTTCTCACTTCTTGTAACATCAGGCTTGATTTCCAAACTCTCACTAGCAAAGAACGTTAAAAATTAACAGTAAGTGAAGTGATGGCGGGCATGTGTGTGTGTGTGTGTGTGTGTGTGTGTGTGTGTGTGTGTGTGTGTGTGTGTGTGTGTGTGTGTGTGTGTGTGTTGGATGTTGAATGAAGCAGAGGTTCAGTACTCACAGCAGATCTCCCTCTGTGAAAGAGGGTTGTAGAGCCTCCAATGGAAACAAACTGACAAATGATGCACCCATGTTCAGAAAGACTAGAGCAACATCCTGTATAGTGGGCACCCATACCTCGAACTTCTTATTGCTTTTCTCCACTACAACACACGAACAGCAGAAACTGTAAATACACCAACTACTGTAGTAGCACAGAGTAACTTTGAGGCACATGATAGCATACCTATTTGTTGAGCAGCGGATAAGGCAATAGACGTCAAGGCCTGAAGAATCTGTGCACAGACGATTGGGTTCGGGTGCACTGACATCATCTGTCATTTAATTCGAAAATCAAATTTACTGCAAAAATACAGAACGGCACAAACAACCTATCCATCTAAACAAAGAAACTATCCAAGATATAATTCCATCTCATTCATGAGAGAAGAATCACAAGATTATGAGATAAAAATACCTTCTTTTCCTTAATAAAATACACCATTCATATAGGACATGTACATCACAACTTTTAATGCTTATTCTGTTATTTTGTGTTTACATCACATAGGTTAAACATTAATGGACAGAAATAAATAACTGCTCTTCAAGTAAGCAAAGCTTGAGTATTTTATTAATATGTGAGCATAGTGATTCGGTTTAATGGGCGTAAATCCCGGGGGGACGGAGGGGAGATGTCCCCCCACCCACCCATCCGAGACTTGTCCTCCACAAAAAAATTATAAAAAAAAATTGCACTCTCTATTGTGAAAAATATATGTATGTATACCTAAATAATTGTGTAAGTAGAAAAAAAACAAATGCAAAAAATGCATTTAGAAACAGTTGAGTTCCCCCTCCCCTTCCTCACAGTGGTTTGACCCACTGCCTGTTTTCCCAGTTCATCTCACGTACTCTGCACACGCGAGTCAGGTGTGTGGCTGCGGCTCAATTAATGTTCAGCTCCATTAAGTAGGGGATTTTATTCACTTTAAATAAAGCGATTCCCTTTAATGCAGACTCATTCATAAATTAGTTGCGACAAAAATGCTGATTACCAATGTAATTTTCCATGAATCTGCAATAGCTTGTTGCATAGAGCACTGTAACTAACACGCCAAAGCCTTTTTGTTGTTTTTATAGAGCAGTTACTGTAAATTGACTATTTAATAATTTTGATACTTAATTTCTATATATTTTTCACAATAACAGTCATGTTTATATTTTATTGTATGTTGATGGCTTAACTGTAAACAACACAAACAATGCAATAAATAGTTTTGAAGAAAAATCTGCTTCGTCATTGAACCTGAGAAAAACATTGAAAATAACCATAATGACGCAGTCTCCGTGCTACAATAATAATAGCAACGTTTTTCACTGTGCGAACATGTCTTTGTAAGTACAATTAGACTGTATTATTTATGTCCCCCTTCAAAAATTGCTCATGAGAAATTTTACATTTATTGCCCAACCCCTTACTGTTAAATGAAATTTACGCCCATGACCCTGTGACTCTGTATGAAATGCTATGTGTGTATCTAAAATATGCTGTGATGTAGAACTCCTTACCTGAAACAGCCAGCAGGTGACCTGAGGCTGGCAGGGGGAAGATGAGTAGGCTCTTCTAAACAAGCCTGCACTCAGCAGTGGCAGAAGCTGCTCTAAAGGCGCTCTGCACAGAGAGAAACATGCATTCAGCACAAAGTAGACTCGTTGGCCATTTCCCTCTTAGACCGTCATATTAAGCGGTGTGGAATAAGAAAAGAAGCTTTTCCATCTACTCTTATAAAGCTTTTATTTTACATATGTAGGTTTTGATCTTACTGTAGCAGAGTCTTCTGCGCTCTGTTGTTTGGGGTAATACCCGTCTTCCTCAAGTCCAGACTATGATGGTCGAAGAGTCGGCCAGAGTTGGTGAGAGTGAACACTTCCTCTCCAGGGTGGATGTCTCTTATGACGCATGATGTAACCGAGAATCTTTGTAAGAATTCCCTATAGACAAAAGACAGATAACAATTTGCATAACTGTTTCAAACTCCTCAAAGTGAAAACACCATCAAAAAAATTACCTTTGCTCATGGGAAAGTTCTTCTTCTTCATTTTCATCTTCTTCCTCTAGTTTCAACAGGTCTTCTTTACAAGCTTGAAGCAGCTGCATTTCACGCTCCTTAGATCTATAAATGTCAAGGAAATGAAATAAAGTAGGAACTACGAATGCCATGCGACTTTTTGCCTGGCGAATTAGAATGGGCTTGCTTATACGTCGACGTGTATGGTTAGCAATCGTGTACAAAGCATTTCCTGACTTACTTTCTATTCTGCTCCTTCTCCTTCAGCATTTGCTCCAGTGTATTCTTATAACTTGCAGCCTTATTTTTACAATCCTCTGGCTAAAAGAAAATTGCAGATCATTAAATAGGATATGCTGTCTCAAAATGTTGTCCTAAATAATACGGCTGTCCTATATATGGAACATGGGTAACTTTTTTGACTATATAAATTGACATTCCAAAAATGTGAATATGTGTGAAAAGATCATTTCAGGAAATAGCAAACATTCAGAGTGCAATTTGTTAAACAAAGTAACCAAAATCACAAACTCTTTAAACCTAGCAATTTTAAAATTGTAAATTCACATCTGCAAAACAGAAGCTAAAGCTAACATGCCTGAATGCTGGTACAAGAGGCAGAAATTTATAAATTGACAGGCGACATGACTGGCTTGAAAGGTTGAATGTTGGTAGTTCATATAATTTAGATTTTTCTCCAATTTGCTGTTATAGGGTATTCATTCATTATAGTTTAATTCTTCTGAACAGATATTTTACAGATTTCTAAAATGTATAAAGATCTTTTTATGAACTGAAAAAAAACGTCGACTGCTGCCTTTACAGCTTGAGTGATTTTTCTTCAGTTCATCTTTTAGTTGTTAATATGTTTAAAAGGGGTGTTGAAGCGAGCTTACAGCAACTTTAACGTCTGGAGTGCTGGGCTCAGAGAATGTCATCTTCTCTGGAGTCACAGGCACACGTGTGCTGCGTGCAAAGATATCCTTCAAAGGCAGCAGTTGATCCTCCTCACTACTATGGCTGCTGCTGAGGCTGAGAACACAGGTATCCAACAACTCATCCTCCTCAAACTCCAAATCTAGAGGATCATGCCATACCAAGCCAACATCCTTCTTAAATCTGGTAATAGTCTTTGAATTGTGTGAGTCCGTGACATCCAGAGAGCTGGGTGAAGTTATATCTGATTGCTGGATAGGACAGCTGATCTCAAGGCTATCCGTAAGGACTGGCAAAGAGCTTGAGTGTGAGGAGACGGGTGAACCGCCTTCTTCCTGTTTTTTGCTGGTATGTGAAGCACAAGGGTCAGCAGTGGCCGAGTTGCCTCTAAGGCATTTATTTTCAGTAGATCTTCTCATCTCTTTTTTATGACCTGTTCCATGGCCCGTAGTCATCGGAGTTGCTGTCTGGAGTTTATGGCTTTCTGTCCATGGTTTGGCTACACTGTTTGAGGTCTTTATCCTGTCTTCAGTATAGTTATTTAACTTTGGGGAGCATTTCTCCTTTAGAGTCAGCACAGGCCCATCAAATTCCTTTAAGAAGGCACGCTTAATATATTTTGGTGGCGAGCAGGAAATGGAAGAACTAGAAGATAATGAGTAATGTTCAACATCATCTTGACACAGTCTCTTGCTCTCCCCATGTCTTTCTGCGATGGATTCTCTTCGTCTCTTCAAGGACAGAGATTTGTCACCTGTTATAAAAAAAAAAAAAAAAAAAAATAGACCAAATGCAGAGAAGTCAGATTAACAAAGATGTGCACTCTGTCCCAGATGGTATCTTACTCTCTGTTTCTCTTCAACCCCCTATTTTTTATTTAAACCATATTCTCATATAAAATGAATTTTGGGTAGTTTCTGCCCTATGGTGTAAGAACATATATTTTCCAAATTGCTTTCAGAAAACTCTTCAACTAGTACTCCATATAATATATAGGCGATAGTTAGAATAGTTTAAAATAATTAAATATTGTATTGCTTTGGAATATACAGTAACATATAAATTTATATTTGGACACTGGGAGGGAACCGGAAGAAACTCATGCTAACAAAGTTGAAATCCTCATGCAGTAACTTCATGCAGTGTCAAACTGTAAGAGCTTAGAAGAGACATACCTGGTACAGTTCCCTGGTGCTGCACATGTTCTCCCTACAGCACAACAGGGTTAAAATCATGACCATATTAAAAGATGCACGGTCATATCCATGTCATCAAGTTGAAATAATTATTTTTGACAAGATTACTCAGAAATCTTTCTAACCTGGCTAAGGGAAAATGAGCTGTGATCCCAATCAACCGGTTTGTCCATCTTTTCAACGAACTGCTGGCTCTGCTGATTCACACCTCTTTCGAAATGCTGTCTTTTCTGAGAGTTTGGTGGAGCTGATGCTTTGTGGCTCTCAGAAATGTTAGAGGAAATGAGAGGAGGCTGCACAGAAGGCATCTTATGTGGAGTATTCCCCGACTGCGCAACAGGCTTTGCAACCTAAATATCACAGATTAGACTTAACTGTTAAAAGGTTTTTAATGCTGCTTTTACATACAATATAGAAAATATTGAATAGAAACGCTGAGATAGTAATAAAAGATTTTATAGCTATAGTTTATGGTCTTTACTAAGGGAAACAATGCAAGAAGTGTAATATATAAAAACAGATATAGATTTTCTGATATCTGAAGAATATCTGAATCTTTTAGTTACCTTCAAATTCTCATTCAGCTGCTTAAAGAAAGCAAGGGCAAATTCTCTCTCTTTGACATATGAACCCTGCCTTTGTAAAGGAGCATCTTTTTTACCTGTAGACTGACATGATCTTTCATTGGTTATGTAGTTGTCATTGTTGTTGTTAAATAGTACTTTTCTCATTGATGCATTGTAATTAGAGAGACTCTCTTGGTCTCCTGCAAAGGTCTTTTTGGCATCTGAAGGTATTTCTACAGCAGCTCTATTCTTCCTTTCTAGCACAGATTTATGAGGAGGTATACATTGTGAGAATGGGTTTAAAGGTTTCAGAGTGTGTGCATGTTTTTTATTTGTCTCCTGAGATGAGCACTGTGGAACTGGGCGAGCTCTTCCTCTATCATCATCTCTGTGATGTAATGGACGACCGAGTGGAATTATGTCTTTCACTAGAATAGAACAAAGAGAAGAAGGAGTTATGTTTGTGCTATTCATGTGTTAGGCATTAGCTAAAGGAAGCACCATGCTACCCAGAAAACCCGGCACCAAATGACCCAGCCTGAATATCAGTAATGATGAAGTTCTTAGATTTATATCTAACAGCTCAACTTTGAGGATATACCCAGCCACCAAAGAAGCATACTCTTGCCATGACCAAAAGCTCAGGGTTAGAGATTTCACGGACAGCATCACCTCCCAGTAGTCACCATATACATTTTGCGGCCATGAGCTGATACACAAATGATGCATGCTGCACAATAGATGTTACTCAATTAACTACATGTAAGGTAGAACAAGTAATGAACTAAACAGCCTTTCAGGTATGTGCAACACTGAAGTGCATCTCTCACCCATAGAGGTGATGTGCTGCCTGAGGTTATTTTGCATTTTAAATTTGAAGGAAGGAAAGACGGTGTCCTTAGAGGTCTTCTAAAACATCTAGACAAAAACAAAGGCATGTGAGCATGAGAAAATCTTTTGCATCTTATTTAATATCTGACAGAAACCCTTTTGGATAGATCATTGATGTAACTCAACATTGTCATGTGCACCAGGTATATATATAAGATATATACAACTGGTTATATACAAGATAGATATACATAGTTTTATATATATAAAATTTCCTATTAAATGCTCTGACGATTCAGGTTTAAAATGGGCTTTAAGGTTTGACAATTGGGTGAGTACTGTCTCAGTACATCTGTACTGGTCCACTATCTAAAACACAGCTGACCAATTATACTTTTTTATTCACTGATACAAGAGATTAAACAAACACTGGTACAAACTGTGCTGATCAACAGATTATCTACAGTCATGCAGTTAACAATCCACAGAGGATGTGGCATTATTTAATTCAGCACCACAAGTAAGTGTGTGTGTGTGTGTGTGTGTGTTGCATAAGCAAAAATTCCCTAAGCGCACAAAGCCAGCAGTCTGTCCTTTAATTCATCACCTTTTTATAGACAGTTTACTCCTGTTATGCTTTTATAGACATAAATGCAATTAAAGTTACATTTTATTATTTACTTAGAAACAGTCTGGTTACTGTTAATATTTCATCTGTGTGTGTGTGCACTTTGAATGGGTTAAATGCAGAGAACAGTATGGGTCACCATACTTAGCCGTATGTCACGTCACATGGTGTCATTTATTGAAGGGCTGGGAAATATAATATGATGATGATGATATATCAATTGTTGTATATGATGTCAGACTGTACTTTTGTGTGTATCATGACATAATTTGTTAACATTTTGTGCCTTTTATCTAACTGATTTGATGTCAAAGTTGTGCACAGATTTAATCGTTGTATACATGTTAACATCTAATTTCCTTATTAGATTTCAACATTTTAGTGTTTTATAAATGCAGAAAAAAACAGGATTTGGTTCATGATATAATGGGTGTCAAAGTAATGTCTAATAGTATTGTGATATATTTTGGGCATATCTCCTACATACTTTTCTGAACAAATTATATGAACAGTCAAAGCTTCCAATGTTAAAAATGCCTTTTGCAGAAGCCAGTCATTTTGGCCCAACAGATTATACTGTATAATAAACATTAATGATGTGATGTAATGAAACATTTGTTCATCAACACATTAAGATGAGATTTTAAAGGGGAAATGAGTGAAAAACTTGTCTACAGTTTAGTTAAACTCTCTACAGACAGCACAGCCACTACAGACATCTGTCTGTCTATCTATCTATCTATCTATCTATCTGTCTGTCTATTTATGTGCTGTAGCTATGATGTCATCCAGGTCACTTACACGCCCCTCTGTCATCGTCAGACATAAATAAATATAACATTTGAGCCCAGAAATAATGTATTCACCTTTACTTAGAACACATAGCTACGAATTTTACACTTAGCATTTACTGAGCACGTTCAGGTAAAGTTACAGTAAATATTCTACCCGGTAGTAAACAAATAATTCTGTACTTTTCTATAGTTGCAGTAAAGTGTTAGCTGACAGCACAGGTTTAGCAGGTTAACTAATGATCCATTTTAGTTTTTAGATATCGCAGCCCGTTACAAATAATGTTTTGTTAAATTACATTAAACAGGAGGCTTGATGATCACTTTTTAGCAGCTTAAACAGTACTTGATAAAGAATACAGAGTGCTTCCGGCTATGTAAACATTAGCTAGTTTGGGTTAGCCGCTAGGTACTGGCTACACAGGCTAGCTAGTCCCTCTAGATACGTTTGTTTTAATGACAAAATTAAATGAGTACCTTGACTACATTCTCGTGTCTGAATGAAGGTCAGCAATAGTTATTTTCCAAACGTACAAGTGAATGACATCTTTATAAAACGTGATAATTTCGCCCCCACTCTAAGAAGCCGCCATCTGAGAGTGGGCGGAGTCAGGCAAATCATTTCCGTTTCAATGTTCCAAGTCCCGCCTCATGCGTGGATTGGCTACAAATAAGCAGTATGCCGATAGGACGGTTAGAACGTCCTTCATATCACAGTTGTCATGGTGCCCTGTTTGTTTCAGAGGATGTCCCTGGTATTATTTATTGACATGTTGGACTCAAACTTAATACAGTACGTTTCAGAAGAGCACAGGACATCGTCCACAATGCAATAATGAGTGACTACATCACAGCTGTGCTCAAATGTTTGCATACCTTGAGAAGGCAAAAAAAAAAAAATTACATTTTTATAAGACTCAATTTAATATGTAAGGAAATCCATGTTTGAAAGTTTGCATAGCTTTAGTTCTTAATATTAAGCATTAATGATGGAATGCAGTCTTTTGTAATAATTGTGCATGAGGTCCTTATTCTCTCAGGTGGTATAGCTACACAGTCTTCTTGGCAAAATGCCTACAGTTCCTGTAAAATTTTTTGGTTGCTTTGCAGAAACTGCACATTAGAGATCTCCCCATATTGAGGTCAGGAGACTGTAATGGACACTCCAGAGCCTTCTTTTTTATTTATTTATTTTTTTTTTCTTTTTTTTTTTTTGCTGTAGCCATTAGAGGGTCAGCCTTGCCTTATGCTTTAGATCAATTGTCATGTTGAAACATCCAAGAGTTTCCCACGTGCAGCTTTCAGAAAAATGTAGAAGGCAAATTGTCTGCCAGTATTATCTGATAACATGCTGCATTCATATAGCTCACACAGCCATAAAAATGAGAGATCCACCACCATGCTTTACAGTGGGGATGGTGTACTTTTCACAGTAGGCCGTGTTGGCTCCTCTCCATGCACAGTGTTTATCGTTGTGAATATAAAGTAAAATTTTGGTCTCATCACTCCAAATGACTCCAGAAGCTGTAAGGCTTGTCTAGATGCTGTCTGGTGTACTGAAGGCTGGCCTTTCTGTGGCATGGGCACAGTAACGGCTTTCTCCTGGCAACTCGACCATGCAGGTCATTTGTGTTCGAGTACCTCCTTATTGTGCTCCTTGAAACAACACCACTTTTTTCCAGAGCAGCCTGGGGGGGTTCATATGTACCTTACATTCATATGTAAACTTTTGATCAGGGTTGTTTAGGTGATTTCAGTTATCATTAGGTTTTAAAAAGGAGTCACACAACTATGTGATAATTAATGACTTCATGTGACCACTAAAAAATCTTTTGCATTATCAGTCATATTTTACAAATAAATGTTTAACAGTTTCTTTCAGGGTATGCAAACTTTTGAGCACAACTGTATGTTGCAGATACTATATTTCGGTTATATTTCATACTACTTTTATTTTACTTCTTGTTTAATCAACGTACTGGACATAAATTATTATAACAATAATGTGTGACACTGTACATGATTTTTTTTAACAAAATGATTCATAAGAAACCTGATGTGTGTATGCATGCAGTAGATTAGTCTTCTCTCTAGTCCTGGATTTATTTACTTTGTATCACAAAACATGATATAAACAAACAAATAAATTTATAGAGTCACTCTTTAAACCGTTTGCCTATACAAATTATAGATAAAAGATAAAGATAAATGGAAAAGATAAATTGGATCAACCCTTGGTCAACGTCTTCTTCACATTTATTCAAATTAAAATTTTATTCGTCACATACATAGAATTTAAATTCAATAAAGGTAAAGTCTACTTTGTCCAGTGAAGTGCCAGTAAAACACAGTGCACAAGAAAATAAATGTTTTTGACTTAATGTTTTTGGCCTAATGTCGAAATACAGCCACAGTTAAAGTCCACCACAATCGCTTGTTTATTTTGGCACATTATGACCATTCAATTCATCATACCTTATGTTAACGTCACAAGGTGTTTTCGCAGTAATAACAAAAAAAACGGATTATAAAACAGTGTCAGGGGATTGTTTGACACAATAATTAAATTTTTAATGACTGCCAGTATGCAGTGTATTTTAGCACCTTCTGAGACATCACTGCGGTTAGAAACAGATTTGTTTTTCGTTACGTCTTGTCATCTTCCCTATAAGTAAATGTAAAGAAAAACTGTATCCTCGTCATGTTTGAGCTAGGAACGTAAAAAACAAAAAAAGGAATAAATCACTGGATTTAAGAATGGATATTTAGTAGCCTTAATGATGATGTTATAACATTCAGATTTGAGTTACCTGACATAACCATAGATATACAGTAAGCACAGCTCTGACAATGAAAAGAAGGTTTAGAAATACCAGCCACAACTAAATTGTTTTAAAGGTAACGATGTGGCCTTCGGGAACGAATCGGTTCTTTGAGTCGGCTCCTTTAGGTCATTCAGGTGTGACTGCATTAGTTTGAAAACGTAAATCAATGGACATAAAGCACAGGCACTACAGGCGCAATAAGATTAATGCAGGTATGCTTACTGTATTTGTCCATTCTTTTGTATTGCCTTGCTGATTTTACAAAAAAAATTTAAATGAAATGCAAATAATGTTATTTTGTTAATTTGATTTTATAAAACAACTTCAGGCAGTCACAGTTGGGGAGAATAAAAAAATATATAATCAATTTTTTTAATCAGAATTTAAAAAAAGAAGGATCACTGGACAGGAGAGTGCAACTTTGGGAAAAGTATTGGCTCAAGTTATTAAGAGTCTGTGTTGTTGATCAGAAAGTTGGGGTTCAAGGCCCAGAACTACAGTACTGTACCAAGCTGCCACTTTCAGGCAATTGAGCCAGGCCATTAACCTCCAGAGGCACTGCATCATAGCTGCCCCTGTTCTCTGATCTTAACTTCCTTAGCTGGGATATGTGAAGAATAGTATTTCACTGTAATGTATTTGTGGCAATAATAAAGGCAAGCTCTTCTAACTTTAAAATTAGAGACACAAATACAGCTGCTTTTCTAAATAAGCAAGGCACCTGTTCGGCTTCTGTGTGTTGTGGCTTGCAATCAGAAGGATCTTTACTCAAACAGTTTGCTTTGGAGGTGGCATCTCATTTCTTTTAAAACAGCAAAGCCTAAGAATGAACCCCAACAGCACTATGCAATTCTGAAGCTGTAATCTTCTTTTTCCACATAGTTTTTTATTATGCTTTGCATTTATTATGTGTTCTTCATATCCAATACCTCCCTTGTCAAACAACCATGTTCTTTAATGGATAATATATTGCATATAGATATCTTATATTACATTCTCTTATATTTTGAAGCTGAAAAAGGAAGAAAACTTGAGCACATGCACTGGGCATAGCCAGTAGCACAATTTGAGATGTCTTGTAAAAGAATCCACAGTTCTACTAATAACCAGACCTTGAACAGTTTAGCCAGGGAAAACAAGGGAAGTTGATAACAGAAACATTGGGAGAGCTGTGAAGAAAAATGCAAAACTACAGTCACTGACATCACTAACAACAACCCTCAGGGCAGGAATGAAGGTATCACAGTCCACCACACAAAGAATATTTTGAGAGCAGAAATATAGAGGATATACCACAAGATGCAAACAACACATCAGCATTAACAAACAGGAGGCCAGATTGAAGTTCACATATAATTACAGAGATGATCATCAGCTTTAATGATGATGTAACTCATGATGGAAGCAGCAGAATGAATTCAGAAGTCTACAGACACATTCTGTCTGCCAATTTACAGAGAAAAGCATCCAGTCTAATATGGAAGAATTTTATCATGCAGCAAGTCTAAGACCCAAAACACAATCATAACAAAACAAAGCCCGGATAAAATGGGAGGATTGCGGCAGGAAGAGCATCCGGAGAAAAACCTGTGCCAAATCTAATATGTGGAGCATGTGATCTGCTTTGGGGACACTGAACAGGGAGCAGCCGCAAAAAACTCATTTATTCAGAAACACCATAATATGGACTTTGCTGAAAATATAAATAAGATACTTTCATATATCTTAGCCACATCCGGCCAGAATGTGTGACAGTTTCTTTTGTCCTACACTGTCTTCTTGTCTTTTGTCCTGCACTGTCTTCTTGTCTTTTGTCCTGCACTGTCTTCTTGTCTTTGGTCCTGCACTGTCTTCTTGTCTTTTGTCCTGCACTGTCTTTCTGTCTTCGGTCCTGCACTGTCTTCTTGTCTTTGGTCCTGCACTGTCTTTTTGTCTTTGGTCATACACTGTCTTCTTGTATTTTGGTCTGCACTGTCTTCTTGTCTTTGGTCCTGCACTGTCTTCTTGTCTTTTGTCCTGCGCTGTCTTCTTGTCTTTGGTCCTGCACTGTCTTCTTGTATTTTGTCCTGCACTGTCTTCCTGTCTTTGGTCTGCACTGTCTTCTTTTTTTGGTCTGCACTGTCTTCTTGTCTATTGTCCTGCACTGTCTTCTTGTCTTTTGTCCTGCACTGTCTTCTTGTCTTTTGTCCTGCACTGTCTTTCTGTCTTCGGTCCTGCACTGTCTTCTTGTCTATTGTCCTGCACTGTCCTCTTGTCTTTGGTCCTGCACTGTCTTCTTGTCTTTGGTCCTGCACTGTCTTTTTGCCTTTGGTCCTGCACTGTCTTCTTGTCTTTTGTCCTGCACTGTCTTCTTGTCTTTTGTCCTGCACTGTCTTTTTGCCTTTGGTCCTGCACTGTCTTCTTGTCTTTTGTCCTGCACTGTCTTCTTGTCTTTTGTCCTGCACTGTCTTCTTGCCTTTGGTCCTGTACTGTCTTCTTGTCATTGGTCCTGCACTGTCTTCTTGTCTTTTGTCCTGCACTGTCTTCTTGTCTTTTGTCCTTCACTGTCTTCTTCACTGTTTGCACCAGGTTGCACAGATGCACTTTATGTGGCTAAGACTAACTTACTAAGTCCTTATAGCTCTGTCTTTGCTTTTATGTAGCAACCTGGTCCTGGAGAAACGTTTTCTCATTACTCTGTGTACTGCAACATCTATATATGGTTGAAATGACAATAAAAACTTCTTGACGACAAATCATCTATTCACCATCAGGTTAACACAGTTATTGAGCCCCTCACTTCTACTTTAACGCCTCTAATAAGTTAAAGTAATAATGATTTCATACCCAATTAAAAGTCATGTCATCCACAGAATTGTCACGATAACCCTCACTTTTCTCACGTGATAATATTTATTTTTTTTACTTCGACTACTATACACTTTACGGTAGACTTTACGGTAACAGCTGTATTATGATACTGGGCTGGTCTTCTGGGGTCTCTCGGATTTATAGTATTAGCGGGAGTCAAAAAAAAAGGTTGCTGCAGAGACACAATGCGCGTCGATCTGGCACCAGTGCTGTTGCTGTCTTTTGGACTCATTACCTGCTTTCAAAACGAGACCGTAAAAAGCAATGTGACCATCTTGACTTTTAATGATACGGAATTATATTTAACAACCCCTAGTACTGCTAGTACAGATAATGGCACTGAGGTGGCGCGCGCTAGGACGCCTGCGGTGAACGATACGGAGCAGAAAGTCCATGATGTGCAGAAGGAAAAGTCGGACACAGAACACAAGACAATACCTGGCAAGTGAAAAACTTTTTTTAGGTTCTGGGAATGGAATGGAGATTAGGGGTGCATGAATATGAATTGCATGTATTTTTCATCTATTGATGTATATTTTATATGTGTGTTCTGATGTATATGTGGTAGCCTAGTAGTTAAGGTGTTGGGCTAACAATCGGAAGTTTGTGACTTCGATCCCAGGTCCACCAAGCTGCCATTGTTGGGCCCCTGAGAAAGGCCCTTAACCCTCAATTGCTCAGTTGTATAAAAATGAGATAATGTAAGTCGCTCTGGATAAGGATGTCTGCCAAGTGCTGTAAATGTTTATTTATTGGGGGTGGCTTAGAAGTGAGAACATTTGTCGCACACCTCCTGGGTTGTGGGTTCAAGTCCTGTCTATAAAATGTTCAGCCTGTTTTTTTTTTCGGGGTAATCTTCTGGGAATTCCGATTTCCTCTCCCAGTCCAAAAACATATGTGGTAGGTTGATTGGCATCTCTAAATTCCATAGTTTGAGAATGTGTGTTTGCAATTGTACCCCCAGACTAGTGTGTCCTCTACCTTGTGGCCCAAACCCGTTGGGATAGGCTCCAGGCTCCCTGCAACCCTGCAAACAATAAGCGAGACAGAAAATGGATGGATTTATGCTGGATTCTTCAGCTGGTGTTGGGTACACACTAGAGATAACTTAGATCTAGTATAAAACCTTGACATATGGTTTGGAGATTTATTAAGTGCACTAAATATCTCAGATCTCTGAGCTTTTTCCAAACAAAATTCATAGTGATTAATAACTTGTCTTCTGAGAAATGTTTTATTTCATTGTACCTGTCTTGCCAAACCTTCTCTAGAACTGTTGCTTTTTGGAGAACTCAACAGATGTAAAGAAACTTTAGAAAACCACAGACAGGATCAGTGACATGTTATATAATTTGCACAATTTTCTTTTGTGAAAGTACTGATGCAAGTTGTTACATGATAAGAGTTTGTAATGATTAAAGGACCTGTGCATGTGACAAAATACCACAACCCAGTGGGTTCCTGCACAGTAGGAAGTGGATCTTCTTTCCACTCAGCAAGCAAATACATGTTCAAAACAACACTGGTTGTGGAGTCTTTTTATGCACAATTTTGCACCTTAACAAAACATAACTGAGGCTACCAGTAATTCTGAACCTGACTGTGATACCACATATTTCATGAATAGTTATGAAAAGGTGTTAAATAAATTGATTATGGGGTGTTTAAACCATGAGTTTTAATGTATGTAAGCTTTGCAGTATAAAATATTTTGTGTTACTGTATTCTTTACAGTTCATTATTCATCACTCCAAAGTACTTTTTAGTTTGCTGAAAACCTAACATGTTTTACACCAAATTGCATGAGTCATCAATGTGATACTGTACACATAGTCAAAAAAAAAATCCATCCATGTTCAAAGTTTTAAATTACACAGATCGATCTTATCCTTGCAATAGATTACAGAGTGACTCTTTAGGGGGGCGGGAATTCTAATGAATTTCATAAATAAAATTCTTTCTTCAAAAACATTTAAGCATTTCTAAATTAGAGTTGAAATCCTTTCAATTCTCTGTAACAGTCTGTAACAATCTTCTTGCACATAGTGACTAAATGTTTGCCTATTTCTGGTTTGAGGACTCAACCTTTACTCCCTTTCTCTCCCTTTCTACATGTCTGCTTTTGCTCTATCACCCACAAACCCCCACCCCCCACCCCCTTATAGACTGTCCACCAGTGGGTTTGGAGTCTCTGAGAGTGTCTGATTACCAGCTACAGGCCTCGTCATCACTGAGGAGTGGGTTAGGCCCCCACAGGGGACGCCTCAACATACAGGTCAGCCAACATTCCATAAGTGTGGTTTTTATGGTAATGGGGATTCTGGAAACTGAATCATATACATATTAGCAGCCTTGTGTATTCAGCACAGACTACTGACCTCATCATGAAATCACTGCACCACACTATGTTGCCTTATTTTTGGTTTTCGAAGGTGCTGACACTGCATGAAGGGTAGTA
Organism: Tachysurus fulvidraco; assembly: GCF_022655615.1. Classification (NCBI taxonomy): domain Eukaryota; kingdom Metazoa; phylum Chordata; class Actinopteri; order Siluriformes; family Bagridae; genus Tachysurus; species Tachysurus fulvidraco. Next base: position 12,692,558 of record NC_062521.1, on the reverse strand, counting down.
TAGGTTTATGTAGTCTGGTACACAACTATGACTCATGTCTATAGGAGGTAAATGAGTGTAACTGGTGTACAGTCAGGTCTAGAGGACGGAGATGAGTATGATGGAGCATGGTGTGCTGAGACGGAGGATAAGGAGCAGTGGCTGCAGTTGGATGCTCTCAGGCCGACACTCTTCACTGGGGTCATTCTGCAGGGAAGAAGCTCCATCTGGAGGCAAGTGTGAACATTTTCCTTATCTCTCAGGTTGCTTGTCAAATAAGGCTTTTTGTTTAGCATCAAATGCCTTTTTCTATTATTAATTTTATAATAATATAAATAATGTTTAGTAATTATATGGATATCGTTTTAGTTTTGGCTGAGTTATATGAAACCGAAAAGGTGAGTCTTGGAGTATTTTGAGTCAGATGTGTCAATTAACAGCACATGATGACAGCAACACAGTGAGATCATAATATATGTTAAAGCCAACATATACACCCTTAACAGTACTCAGTAAGTGTCTGTATACTTATACATACAAAAGTTTTAAGCACATGTAGAAATGCTAAAAAGTGAAGCTAACTTCAAAATGAATGAAATTATATCTTTCTATTTAAAATAAAAATACAGAAAATGTGCCATAAAAGGTAGAAGACAAATCTGGAGTAAACAGTAATATTCTACACAGACTCAGTATTTGGAGTTTTTGCTTTGCTTTTTTTTAATATAGCTTCACTTGTAGTCCCATGTGCAAGTTATGTATTTATGTTTTATATCTATGTGTTATTCAGCATCTTGGAGAAACAGTTTTTCTGGATATATTGATATTGCACTTTTATTTGCATGTAAAAAAAAACAGGAGTCTTCATTATTTTTTTTCTGTGTGAAATGGTTTTGTCTTTTATATATGTTGCTTTCTTTACTGACATACAAATCTTTTTCTGTAACATAAATTTTCTTGACAAGTAATCAAAATCTAAAATGCTTTTGTACTGACTCAATAATGCAGAATTCACAAGATAAATATATATTTTAATGTGTCATGTTGAATAAGTGGTTTGCATGTTTGCCTCGGAACACTAGGGTTGTAGGTTTAACTCCCATCACTGCCCTGTGTGTGGTGTTTCATGTTCTCCCCATGCTTTGGGGGTTTCTTTTGGCTCTCCGGTTTCCTCCACGGGTCCAATGACGTGTTGTAGGCTGAGTGGTATTTCTAAATTGTCCATAGTGGCCCCTGCCTTGTGCCCAGAGTCCCATGGGAAAAAATCCAGGCTTCCTGTCACCATGAGTAGGGTAAACAGTACAGACAATGGATGGATGTAATATTGATAACAAAATTTGCACAAAAATTAGCGTGCCTAGAATTTTTGAACAGTGATGTGTCTCAAGACTAGTTATTTGTGTTATACCTTATATTAATTTTGTGTGTGTGTGTGTGTGTGTGTGTGTGTGTGTGTGTGTGTGTGTGCGCGTGCAGCTTACACTGGGTCACAAAGTATAAAGTGCAGTTCAGTAATGACTCTATGACGTGGCAGCCCTGCATGAATGGATCACAAGAAGCTGTGAGTTTTATGATTATGGATTATTAATACTGCATATATACCTAACAGCACAGACTGTTCTGCTAAACTGGTATTTCATGTATATCTCTGTATAGGTGTTTGTGGGGAGTCAGGACCAGGAGACTCCTGTGCTGGCTTTGCTCCCTGAACCCACAGTGGCCCAGTACATTCGCATCAACCCTCAGAGCTGGTTTAGCACTGGCACAATCTGCCTTAGAGCTGAAATCCTGGGTTGCCCAATGCCAGGTCCAATTTAACACCACCACAGCAACACTACGTAACACTAATATTCATACATTTTAGCATCTGCTTTATCTGTGTGTTTGTGTGTCACATAGATCCTAACAACCAGTACACCTTGGAGTCAGAGAGGGGTTCTAGTGATAAGTTAGACTTTAGACACCATAATTATGCTGAGATGAGAAAGGTAAGAGCGTTTCTTTCCTAGATGGACATCTATATATGTATTTTGAATTCCTTTATTTATGCAGAGTTAATATTCTTACATAATAATACATTCACCCAATGGACTGAACTCAATTGTTCTCTTTATAGTTACTGAAGGCAGTGAATGATGAGTGTCCTGATATTACACGTATTTACACCATTGGGAAGAGTTATACTGGACTTAAACTCTATGTCATGGAGATTTCAGACAACCCTGGAAAACACGAACTGGGTGAATTATACTGAGATTTGAAAACTTGCTTTTTCTCCTTCAAAAGATTTCTGCAATACACAAACAATTTGTACATGTATAATTTGCTGTAAGGGTTCATTTGATTTAAAATATTATATTATAGAGCTGTGCTGTTATACTGCAGCCTAGTGGCAAATATACAAGCTCTTAAACATACCACACACTTTCTTTAGTGCCCAGCACTAAGATTCTACTGTTTATATAAATGAGACTTACAGTATACCCTGCCTCCCACTTGCACAATACAGATATTACACATCTACTTTTGAACCAGATGATTTTAGCCATGTGATGTGCTTGCATGCGATACCCTGTCAACATCTGTTTTTCATTGTCGATATAGCCAAAGTAAACAGACTAGCGAACACTGAATGTTATTGAGAGGAAAGGAGAATCTTTTTCTTCACTCTAACAGAGAACATTTTATACATTACCCAAAATGTTTCATACAAAAAGGCGAAAGGATCTAAAAGGCGACATACCCTGTAGAAATGTCAGATTTTTGTGATGAAAAAAAGAAAAGAAACCAAGATAAATATTTTCAGAACTTTTTTCACCCTCAGTGTGAAATTACATTTTAGGAAAATAGTTATGATAACTTGGTTATTTAAGTGTGCACAGTCTTCTATAATTGGAGATGTTGCTGTGTACAGAATGGCACATTCAATATAGTAATTAAATCACATTCAATTTCATATGCAAACCTAATTATTTTACAGCTGTCAGTGAAGTTAATCTGATTCTGGTTTAAGCCAACTGTTGAAGCCATTATCCAAAAAGAGCTTATAAATCACGTGTGGGATCTCGCTTGTTGAAAGATATTAATCAGGAGACAAGATTTTCAAGACATTAGCTGTACCGTGGGACACCATAAATACCATGATTTACAAGAAAAACAAATACCACTATGACATCATGAAGAACAGGACGTCCCTCCAAGATTTATTAAAGGCCAAGACAAAAACATCCCTCACAAAAACATCCAAGCTCAGCTAACTTACCTTACACCATTGGGCAAAATGTGCTATGGTCTAATGAGAACAATTCCAAAAGGTATAATAATACTATTATGATAATAAAAATATATTATTATTATTATTATTATTATTATTATTATTATTATTATTATTATTACTATAACTCAACTATACCCACAGTGTAGCATGGTGTTGGCAGCATCCTGTTTTTGGGATGATTTTCTTTAGCCAGAACTGGAGCTTTGTTCAAGGTGGAGGAAATCATGAATAGCTACAAATATCAGTCGATTTTAGTGCAAAACCTTCAAGTGTCTATTAGTGTAGTGGGCAGTGACGGCTCAAGCGGGTTAAAGCTCTGAGTAATTGATTGGAGTTCAGGCCCCAGTACTGTCAAGCTGCCAATGTTGGGCATTGAGCAAGGCTCTTAACTCTCACCGCTCCACGGGCACTGTATCATGGCTAACCCAGTGCTCTGACCTCAAACTTCAAAGTTGGGATACGTAAAGAAAGAATTTTAAAAGACCTAAATAATTCAACTAAAATGTGGTTGTCCTGAAGCAGGATGTGCAATTTACAATTTACAATTTTGTAATACATGTAGGAGAGCCAGAGTTCCGCTATGTTGCTGGAATGCATGGAAACGAGGCTTTGGGCCGTGAACTGGTGTTGAACCTTATGCAATACATCTGCCACGAGTACAAACGAGGCAATCAGCGAATAGTTCAGCTTGTAAAAGACACACGTATTCACCTTTTACCATCTCTCAACCCTGATGGATATGAGGCAGCATATGCGAAGGTAAAATTGAATGTAATTGTGCGCTGCAGTACATTCATACACTGGTTTATTTATACCAAGCTTACAAAATCTTAGCTAGATGGAAGCATATCTATCTTTATCTAGCTTAAGTGGCTATGTATCAAACTATGTATGCAACAAAAGCTTTGTTAATGGCAGTGCCATGCTTATTTTACTTGCTATCCTTTTTTGACAACTCCTCTCCTCCTATTTAATTAGATAAAATCTAAACAATATAGTGTTGTGAAAATGTAAATCAGTAGCCACTTAATTCAGACTGGACACACTGAAGCTTATATTTTTTTGAAAGGAAAGACGTTAGATTAAACGTACGTTTTGTTTCTCCAAACTAAGCTTTAAAGAATATTGTCAAAGTGATATATAGACTCACACAGCTATAGTGTATTGAAGCTAACTATCTAACTTCTTAAAATGTCCAAAAGCAAAAATAAAAAAAAAGAAATTAATAATAACAAAAATATCTATTATTATTATTACTATTCTTATTATTATATTAAAAATTAAGAATATCTTTTTAAGAGTATGTATGAATTAATGTATGACTGAATAAAGTTTTTCTGCATAGGGCTATGATCACAGTCCTTCATCTGAGCATCTTCTGATACTTGTTACAGAAGTGCAGTTGAATTGTATTGTGTTGTGCGTCTTAGGGGTCTGAGCTTTCTGGTTGGGCTGTTGGTCGCTACAGCTTTGAAGGCATTGATATGAACCATAACTTTCCTGACCTCAACAACATCATGTGGGATGATCAGGAGATAGCAACAGACAAAAAGAATGTCAGTAACCATTACATCCCCATGCCGGAGTACTACACCACAACTGAAGCAACAGTATGTATAACGTATAACTTTCATTTCTGAGTAATAGACAAAGATAATTATGTAAATGGATTGGATGATTGACTTATTTAAAAATATATTTCAACAAGAACTGAAATTTCTCAAAGTAATGCATTAAAAACAAACAAGCAAACAAACAAACAAACAAACAAATAAATAAATAAAAACCTAAATATAAAAATAGAGCAGGTTTTGTGTCATGATTTACATATAACCCTGTCAGGATACTAAAAGTACAGACTATATTTTTTATATTGGTGGCTTCGTTTCATAAAGCTAATCAACTGAACTTCATTTGCACTTGACATTCCACACGGTTCCAATAAACTGCATTAATTTAATTTAATTCTACCTTTAGATGAGGCAGCATGTGCAGTTGTAGTCTTTGTGTCAGTTAATGCCCAGTTAATTCTTGTTCTGTCTAAAGGACCCTAATTGTTAAAGAACAAAAATATAAACAGCAATACCAATCATCAACGGTGCCCAAACTCATTTTAGTAAAAATTCGTCATGTCTAACTTCATATTCTCGTATTGCTTTGCTTCATTTTATATCCAGCAATAAACAAATTATTTGAAAAATAATAATCTGCAGCAATTTTATTTTTTGAGTGCACTAAACCCTGGAAACCAAACAAGTATGTGTATCACAAACACACACTGTAAAATCAGGGTCACAGACATCTTTAAAGAATGTGACTGCTTCCTTTCTGAGCCTCCCTTTGCTGAGGCCTCCCACAAAAAAAAAAAAAAACATTAGAGAAAGTAATACTCCATTGAGTAACACACAAAATCCCTTTGTTGAAGTATGATAATCAAAGTAAATGCTTTCTCATTGCATTTTATTTATAACTTTTGTTTTAGCAAATGAATCTTAGGAACGTTATCCCAAACGTTTATCTATTGCACACACTGAACTTCACAGAACACTTCCTCTTTACTACTTGCTAAAGTTTAATACCTGTAATTATTTTCTTAATGTCACTCATTTTCCCCTAAATCTTTGTGTGTGAGGTTGCTCCAGAGACCCGAGCAGCGATAAATTGGATGCAGGAAATTCCGTTTGTTCTGAGTGCTAACCTGCATGGAGGAGAGTTGGTGGTCACTTACCCGTTTGACTGCACTCGAAACTGGATCCCACGTGAGGACACGCCTACTGCAGATAACGACTTCTTTCGCTGGCTGGCAGCTGTTTATGCCTCCTCCAACCTGGTGATGGCCAACCCTGATCGCAGAATGTGCCATTTTGAGGACTTCCAGCAATACAACAACATTATTAACGGAGCCGACTGGCACACTGTCCCAGGAAGTAAGGAAGAACATACTTCAACCAAAGTCGTGATTCTTCTTATTTTTAATATTATATTATAACGATCTACCAAAGTGTACATTATTAATCACAACAATTTAATGTCCCTGTGTTTGCAGGCATGAACGACTTCAGCTACCTGCACACTAATTGCTTTGAGGTGACTGTAGAGTTGTCGTGTGATAAATTCCCTCATGCGAGTGAGCTTCCAGTTGAGTGGGAGAATAACAAGGAGTCTCTTCTGCTCTATATGGAGCAGGTCAGTTTTCTTTTACTCCCTCACACACTGCCCTTAAACCACTGACCCAGTGTGTGCTACTTACTCATGCACTGACCTGTCCGGTTCTTTCAGGTGCACAGAGGCATAAAAGGTGTGATCAGGGATAAAGACACTAAACGTGGTATTGCAAATGCTATTGTTAAAGTGGAGGACCTGGACCATGACATTAGATCAGGTATGTATAGTAAATATTTACACTTGTTCTATTATTAAACATATAGGAGATTATGGTTATTCAAAGCAGCTCTTGATATGAGTAGAATAATTTCTTCTTGCTCTTTGAAGCTGCCGATGGCGATTACTGGCGCCTGTTAAACCCTGGTGAGTATAAGGTGATTGTGTGGGCAGAGGGTTTCTTCCCTGCTATGCGTCACTGCTTTGTAGGCTCAGAACCGCAGGCCACCATCTGTGACTTCAACCTTACTAGGATACCACAAGAGCGCATCACTCAGATCCTTTCCAAAGGTGGGAAGATCCGTACTGATCGGCAGCTCCGCATTAGAGCCTTGAGAATGCGCAAACTCAGAGTCAGCACCAAGATTCTGAATCGCCGGCGTGAGCAGCAACTGCGCCGTGTCAAAGCCAAGAGAAAGTGAATGACATGCTATCAATCACAAAACATAGAAATGAGCCAATCTCTGCTTACAGAATCATCTCTGGTGTCTTACACAGACAGCAAGAAGAGTGTAACCAAGAAGCTTCTGCTCAGTATCTTACCTTTCCAACATTCTGCAATTTTATTTCAGGGCTCTGAACTCAATGGTTGGCCTATTTGAAGTACTTGGTAAAAGGAACCCATGTATTCTGTTTCTAAAAAAGGTGTGATGTTCACTATTAAATTAGCCTGTCTCTGCTCACATAAAAGTGTACCTGTGAGCAGCTTTTAAACACTGAATATTCTTATCGTTAATGAAAATGTGAAGAACTCACCAGTGGAAAATGGTAGGGTGTAGCTGGTTTTCTACACCCATAGCAATTTTGCATCAGTTACATGTAACTAGGCCTTTTCTTATTCTACACTTTAATAAAAAACAAATAAATAAATAAATCCTGTTTGCAAATTTTGCCTGGCAGAACTTCAATAATAAACAATAAAAATCCAACAAATATTCATCCACTCATCTTCATCCACTACTACTTCATCTAACTGCTTTATTGCGGTCAGGGTCAAGGTGGATTCAGGAAACACTGGACATGAGGAGGTGGAAATACACCATGGTTAGGATGCCAGCCTAACAAAGGACACCATAAAAACACACTCATTTCAGACACTCATTCACATCTAAGGGCAATTTATGATAAACAGTACACCTACCTGCATGATTTTAACAGAGGGGAGGAAACTGGAGGACCAAAAGGAAACCCACACAAACATAGGGAGAACATTCAAAACTCTGCACACTCAGAAAGTTCATGATCGAACTTTGTATACTTCAAATGTGAGCTGGCAACTCTATCCACTATACCACTGTGGCACTAATACTGATGATGCTGCAAAAACAATGCTGCTCTCTTTCTGTACTGTATATTTGCATTACTTTTTTTCTAAATTAATTCAGGTTTCATATCAGAGCACTGAAAAAGCTGACTGGAAGGAGCGCTCTCCAGATCAAACCAAAGCTCATGCTGCTTCACAGGGGTCAGCTGTAATGCTCAGCATTTCCTGTATTTATGCTGGATCACTTTTGTTGTTGAACCGACCAACACGCAAGTCAGTAAAAATGAAGCTCTTGGTGAATACGATTTGGTTTGCAGCTGCCCAAAAAACTAACAAACCAATAAGGAAAAAAAAAATTATATAGGCAGAGAACGCATGCAGTTGTTCCTACTTAAAAACCCATTTTAATCGTATAAAGGAGTTTCTTATTACCTGTTAAATTAAATCAGGTGTAGGGATTTAGTGACATAAACAGAATTATTATAAGTGTCTCCCAGTCAAATATGGTCCAGCTCAATTCAGTTATTTTGTTCACAACTACAAGCGACAGCAGATGTTTCTGCAAAATTTATTTTTTTAAGAGGACTTTTTTAATATTTAATAGAAAAATATAATTGAACCATTCTGGATTACAGTAGGTCATACCACATTCAGGCAAAGAGTGACAAAAACTTTATTGTTCTGTACCACTAGCATGATTCTGTGGCTCAGAAGAGCACAGGTAAGAGGAAAGCCGGTCCTTCCGAGACTCCTTCTCCATACCCCCTTTCCAGATGTGTCAGTTGCAGAATCCAAACAGTGCCAAAGAACCAATCACCATCTGTTCCATATAACTTCAAGGCTAAATTAAAGACAGTGCACATTATGAAACTTCAAAGTTAGTGTAGACTTTCAAGTAGCGATAACGTAAATTCTCAAAGTCCTCCCTGTTTGCAGTTCCCAGAATGGCTCAGCTTCGGACTCGCCGACAGTGACCGTACGTACATATTTCGAATACGGCATGAATTTGAGGTATACGTAAGTGTTGATTGAGCTTATCCGATCTAGGAGTGTCGGTCTATGTGAGAGATTGAGGAAGGTATTGTAGTCACTATCCACTATCTATTCTCACTATTCCATGAATCATCATCAGCAATCACCTCCTCTAACAGCAGACACATATATCCTTAAACACATTTGCACAAATTTACTGCTACTACTATCTACAAATTGGACCCCCATACAAAATCTGTCTTCATTTAATGTCTCAGGAGGCAAGCTGCCTTTTACACAGAAAACCCAATCACATAAACAGCTCAATTCAGAGCTGCACTGAGCTGCTAAAAAAAAAAAAAAAAACATTTGGCAAAATGCATAAAACTTCTTCCATTACAACATTAACAGTTTGTACTGCTTACATTCAGAGCTACATTACATGTTAACGATACTGTTGTAGAGGGAGGTTAGCATTTACATGCAGGTCAGGCCTGGACACCAGAGAGAGGTCATACGCAGAGTTGTAAAGACTGCAAAATAAACTCTGCAGTCTTAGTACCACTATGAGCACAAACCATCACTCTGCATGCACCCCCCAAGCCCCCTCCGAATCAGAGGCATGCACTCTGCAAACCATTTAATGGCTATTTCTCTCATTACTGCACATGTACATTCAGAAGAAATGGAGAGATTACACAGTTTAAAGAACACAAAACAAACTGCTGTAAAAACACTCAAATCATTTACACAAAACTGCACTCTCACACTGTGAACACAAACCCCTCTAGGGATCGACCTGACAGAAAATGGTGTGTTTTTGTTAAAAGTGGGGTTGGTAGAGTGCTACACGTCCGCTAAGGCATCCTGAGGCCAGCTGACAGTGTGTGGGCGAGAACTTGGAGGTGAGCACCACGTCACTGTGGGAGTAGATCGAGCGAACCTCACGTAGCAGCGCCGTACGCTCAGGCACACACTCCTCAAGCTCCGCACAGTTCTCATCAAAGGCCAACAGACGCACACCGTAACCGTATGGAGAGCAGATTAGGCGCCCGTCCGGGCTGAAGCATAGCTCCTTGATGTAGCCTCGGCCCACGTTGGCCTCCTCAATGTAGTGTGTGAGTCGCAGAGAGCAGCGAGGAGAGACTGGAGGCCGAGGAGGAGCTCCCTCCTGAAACTCATACACACACGTCCACTGCAAAGAGAGAAGCAGAGAGATCACACAGTTTACAAGTTATTCTGTTCAGCTTTGTCACCTCTGAATTTGACCAAAAAAAAAAAAAACTGCTTCCTGACTACCGCTTCTGGTTTCTAATGTTCCCTTTCTCAATGAAAGTTTAGCCCTGCTGAGGAATCACACTGTACTAGTAGAAATGGAGCAGCAAATAGCATTTATACAATTTTTATTTCAATTTAGCTTCTGAATATTTATTTTTTTAATCATAAATTACCTAAAATGAATTGAAAACGACAAAAAAAAAAAAAATATCCTGTATAAACCTGTCAGCGCTAATAACACCCAGCAAATAATGATTTAAGGGACCCGCTGATGTGAATGCAGTTTACTCTGCATTATTGTAAGCATTATCCACAGCTCTGGGTCCATGTAACATGTTTACATAAGTGAGATGATTACACTTGACATCAGTGAAACTACAATGCTGTTATGATGTGCTTCTGACCTCCTGGTCATCCATGTTGCTGGAGCAGCGCAGGAGTGTGGCCCAGCCTTTAGGGTGCAGTTGCAGTGAAGTGATGCAGTTCCCTCGGTCCTTCTCACCAGGGATCTCTGGGGTCAAAACCTCCAGACTGTTCCTAGGAGATAGACCTGAACACACACACACACACACACAGTTAAATGACACACATTGAAATTTGTGTTCTTTAAATTCTTTGAAACAAGTTCAAACTCTAAATCATGCCACAGTGTGCCAACACGATCCTCCATCAATACGAGTGACACTAGCCAATTCTGGCTCTCTGTGAGCTGATGTATACAAAAGCAAGTGATTTCAGCTGCCCTGTGACAAAGCATGTGCCGCAAGTGAAAAACCTATGGCAACTGCCTACATGCATCATAGAGAAAGCATATACTAGCCTTCACCCTCCCTGGTTAGTAGCTATTATGATATGGAGAGCGAGTTAGTGGATTGGTTCGTTTATTGCTCTTTTAATGCCATGCTAGAATCTTTGGCATTTTTCATAGCAGGATCAAGGTAGATATTTTAGCAGACCGTATAGTATTACACCAATAGAATCTTACATTATTTTCACTGTCTCAACAACAGCAGTTATATGATTAGATCCTTCACACAATAAAAAGTCCAAGATTTGGTGAGACATTTTGAAAAACATTTAGGAAGACTCCTAAATATGCATTTTCTTAGTAAAAGTGTTGTTAAGAGCATAAGTTGGTGGGTTGGATTTAACAAATGAACACAGAATTTATTTTTTTAAATAAATAAAAATCAGCCGACCTTCTCTATGAGGATGAGCTTTGTTGTCGTTTCCATGGCGAGAGCCTGATGTCCTGGAGCCAGTTGAAGAACCTTCTGGAAGGGAAGAAACCATTTATTTTTTCCCAGTTCCCAATCTCAGTCAAAGAATACTTATTTTATACCACTAACACAATATATGGCTAAAGGTTTGTGGACACCAGGCCATCACATCCACCTATGCTTTTTATACAGCGCAACATGAATGAATGAAAGAATTGGTGCATAGAAGCGTTTATTATCGCCACATATACATTACAGCACAGTGAAATTCTTTTCCTCACATATCCCTCCTGCGGAGGTTGGGGTTATGATAGAGCAGGGAGGGTTGAGGACCTTGCTCAAGGGCCAAACAGTGGTATCTTGGCAGTGCTGGGGCTTGAACCCTGATCCTCCAATCAACAACCCAAAGCCTTTACCACTTGAGCCACCCCTGCCTCATACAGATGTAGCTCTCCATTTTCTATTGTAATGACTTCCACATTTCTGGAAAGGGTTTCCACTGGATATTGGCACGTGGCTTTGGGGATTGATTTGCCCATTCAGCTACAAAATCATTTGTGGGGTCAGGCATTAATGGTATAAGATGATGCCTGAGATTCAGACACCATACCGACCTTGAAAAACCCTGAAGCAAACTTTGTGAAGAGAGGAATTGTAATGCTGGAACATGTTTGGACTCCTTAGTTAAAACTAAGGGAAGTTATAACATCCTATACAATTGTGTGCTTCTAATATTGTGACACGAGTTTAGGGAATGATAGTGATGATCAGGTGTCCACACAATTCTACATGTAAAGTTGAAAAACAAGGATATTCTGCAACTGAAATCATTGACCTTGGATAAAGATAAAAAAAATGTGTTTTTTTAAATACAGCATGTTTAAGAGGTTTTACATGCATACCTGTGCTGAGTGGGGTGCGTCGAGCCCGTAGGATGCGGTAGCTGCCGACCTCTAGGCTCTGGGTGAGGTCAAGATCATGCAAGATAAGCAGGTAACCAGAAGAGGTGGATATTAGCATCTTACTGCAGTCTGGCGTTAGACGCATCCGCATCAGGTAGCGTGTGTGAAAGAACTTCTTATGGGGACAGCCGTCTTCTGTGAACCTGCACACATACACCCCAGTTAGAGCCCGTTAAACACAAACTGCATGCAAGATGGTCTGAGAATCTAGAAGCACAAACCTGTTGGTGTCCCAGGTGATGACATTTCCATCAAAGCCAGAAGTAACAAGTAAGCGTGTGTGTGTGTCGTACTCAATATTCTTCACCCAGCTAGCATGGCCATGCAATGAACACACCTTTGAGTTCAGTTTTCTCAAGTCCCACAATGCAATGGTGGTGTCATCAGAACAGGTGGCAAACAACCGGTTATCCAGAAACCTGCAGAACAATCAGAGAATTGCTTTGTAACCAGACTTTACACACAAAGTACAATACTGAGGAGAGATAAATAGTCATATCTACGTGTCTAAAGATGTGTCTGATGAAATATAAAATAGAAGAGAACAGTACAAATAATACTGAAAAGGCTCTACATGTGAACTTAAAATGACATTTTCAAGTACAAATGACACTTCTTCACAGCGCAAAAAAATTTAATACACAAATCATACAGCTTACCGCAGCAGTTATGTTCTCAAATCTGCTTGGTCAGACGGTGTTAATTAGTTTTTAATCATACCATGACTCATTATATAAAAGTGACATTTCATATGAATGAGTTCAATTTAGTACATGATCATTTCTAAAGAAGTAATTTATACAGGAACTTATATTGCAGATGTGGCATTTAAAAATACGTAATTGCTGATATGGAGACATTTTCTTTGAGATCTTCAAAATGGTTATGCAGGCTACAGTGTTCAAATGGCATGGATTTGTGATGTAAAATAAAAAATTTAACTAAAGTAAATCATGTCAGAACTTCTTCCAATGTGAAATTACAACATATAAAACGTCTGGTTTTTTGTCACCAAGGAGTCTTTACAGGTAATCATCCCTCCTCTTTGCATCAGACTGAATCATAGAACCCTCCCCATCACTGAATGTTCTTGTCTAATGTTACGTCTCGATACCTTTATATGACCGAGAGGAAGGATTTGTCACCCTTTCCATAACGACATCACCTGAAATTTTGTATTGGATATTGACCCGAAAAGGACCAGAGTTGCACTCCTAAGTTATAAAACAGGCATCCTTATGCTGCTAACAGATAATCAAGCCGTTTCCACATGGTCAGTACATCAGTATCTTATGTGCTGTCAAATAGATCTGAAGGAGACATAAAGTAGTGCACATTTTATACCAATACCCTTTGACCACCAATTCCATTCCTGCTCCTTTCTAGTCGTTTACCGCAACATTTTCCTAGATTACACCATCTCAGTGATCAGAATTAAATTAGTTTCTATGCATGATCCTGATACCGAAGACCCATGGAGCATCTGATGACCTGATGTACCTGATGTTGTTCACGCAGTCCTCATGAGCTTCCACCAGCGTTTTGATGTGTTTGGATGAAACCGGATCAAACAACAGCACTTCAGTCTGCTCACAGGCCACAGTCAGCACTGACCTAAACACACACACACACACACACACACACACACACACACAGAGGTTTAGACCTCTGTCCTGCAGTGGGTTTATGAGAAGAAGAGAAGCTTCCTTACCCGTCAGGTGAGTATTCTAGGTTAAACACGGCACCGTGCGTTTTGGTGCTGAGGTTCACCGAGTCCATAGCAGGGCTCATTGAGGAATAAAGACGAGTCATAGTCCGAAAGTTATCCCGGATCGGATCTACAAGCGGCCCTCTGCGTACACTTCGGTTCCGCAGCCATGAAAAGAGCGAATCGCGCGGACTTGATGCTCTGAAGCCGGCGCTCGGAGCTCCGCCACATGCCGCAGATTCAGGCCGCGAACTACTCGGAGCTGGAGAATTCTCGCGCCTGCTCTCGGGAGACGGCGGTTTCGAGCGGACATCATCTTCCTCACGGAGCACTTTGTCGGAGTCGCTGGTGAGCCGAGTTTCCTCTGGATCGATGCTGCCGCTCGGTTCCCCCGAGCTCATAATGGCAGTGTTGCGCTCGGCGGCTCCGTTTTGAATACAAAACTAACCGGTCGACTCGCAGCCTCTGCTTTACCGCTTGCTATTAGTTGGCACCGGGCAGACAAGCACCAGAGTTACATCTACAAACACTGCAAACCTCCATTAATGCGAACATCCTAACTGTCGCGAATTCGCGTAGACAACAAATGACGTATTTCCGGTTCCTATATCAGTGCGTGCTTGTTAAAGGCGCCATTGCTCTGTTTGTCACAGTTCACTGCAGCACCGACACTCGGACGTTATTGTGCTTCATATTCATTCGGAATGCTTTTCAACTCGTAGCCTAATAAAAAACCTCCATTTATACACTAATGAAGGCCTTTAGACTGCTGCAGTTAGAGAGAAAATAGAGACAATTAGGAGAGTTTAATATTAGAATGAGGGGAAATAGTGCTTCTTTCATGTCACCAAACAAATACATTTTATTGTTTAAAAACTAAACAGTTAAAAAGAGTGACATTGTATACAGTGCATCCCTACTTGCCCCCACGCAAAAAAAAACAAAACATTTATGACATAAAACATTCCAAAACTTGATATTTTAATTAAACAAAACATATTAAATGTAGTGCTGTTGGTTAGTAGCCTTATTTTTCTGAGGTTTAATTACACAGAATTTATGATAAATTCATTATTTTATAAAATGTCAAAGCCGGGGCTTCCTGGCACCATCTCAGGGCCTCCAGTTTGAGAACCACTAGCACTAGACAACTTGTTCTGAGCAAGTGTTGTCAGTGAACAGGCTGTAAAACTGTTGGCTAAGTTACAGACACTCATGAAAAACATGCTGATTATCTGAGAAACATTCTCTAACAGCAGCCAAAATGTCAAACCAGTTGTGAATTTGTTGTAACATTAAAACAGGAGATCATGACTTACTCTGTGCTCAAAGTGATGCTCGCAGCTCCAGTGGTTTTCTCTGTGGGTGAACCAGGATTTGCTTTTTATTCATTGGTTGTTGCGTTAAATCTTACCCAGATACAATAGTGCTATTTTCTGATTGGCTATTGTGTAGCCTCTTTTTTGATTGGCTGATAAGTGACAGGCTCGACTAAGAACTCCAGGGGAGACGCGCTTGATTCCTGCCCGGTTCCATAGACACAGCGGTGTGGACAGATACATTTTGGGCGCTGCGGCTTATTAAATATATGATAAATAATCAAAAAGTTTTTCTGCGTGAGAAATACAATGTGTGCTGGGAGAAAAGACCCAAATGAGTGGCTGAGAGCCCTGATGTGTGTTATGAGTGAGTGTGTGACATACTGCTAACTATGGTGACCCTTACACAGAATTTGTTCTCTGCATTTAACCCATCCAAAGTGCACACACACAGCAGTGAACACACACACACACCGTGAACACACACCCAGAGAAGTGGGCAGCCATTTTATGCTGTGACGCCCGGGGAGCAGTTGGGGGGTTCGGTGCCTTGCTCAAGAAGACTCTCTTCACAGAAGAGTTTTACATGGAAGACATTTGTAGGCATTATTTAAAAAAAAAACAATTATTATTTATGAAACCAAGACATTCTTAATATTCAGTCTTCAACTTCACCCTTGTGACTCAACACTTCAAAATCAATTTCCTAAATGAAACTGAATTTTTTTTACCCATAAACATACTCAGATCATTTTTTGTGTCATCAAGAACATCTGAGTCTACTTTATTTCCATGGTCTGTTTTAACAAGCCTCATAAATCTGTTTTTTACATTTCGTTTGATCATTTGAATGATGCACATATCACTTTTAACAGACTTACAGGCACTGTTGCCTAGTACAAAGGTATATTTGTCAAAAAAAAAAAAAGAGTCAATTTTAAATACTAATATATACAAATTTATAATTGGATATAACAAAAACCAAATCTTATGATTTTAAATAATAAAAAGACGAAGTGATTTGTAACTATTACAAATGTAAATGTATCTTTTTTAAATGTCTGCTGTTTTTTACTAAATGATGCATAAATCTTTTATTGCCCATTGTTTTTAACACTTGCTCACCACTTTTACATGGCTCTAGACTGCATTTTTAACTTTCTTGAATAGAGTTAACATTTTTACTTGCTATTTTAAATCTAAATCATCAGTAATTCACAGCATGTCTCTGCTGCTTTCTGTGTGACTTTCCTTCATGCCGTCATAAACAGAGCGATAAACATGGAGGACGTCATGTGCTGATGGTCGCATCTTAGGATTTGGCCTCTTACAATCTGCATGGATCTGAAAGAGCTGCAAGTGGATAACATCACTTCCTGATACATGACCCAACAGAAATCGGGTCACATCTGGAATCTTCCAGATGTCTGACTTTTCGTCGTAGCCTGGCATGAGGTCATCTGAGAAAGGCACCTCCTTACCGTAAGGCCACCGCTGCTCTGGAGCCACAAAATCACCTATCAGCTGACGATGACCACACTTGATGCCCTGACTCCCATGCTTTACCAACGGCAGGGCATCCAGATCATTCGCCAAAAGCCGTAGGTCTGAGGTAAGCAAGAATTGACTAAGAGTTTTGTATAGGTCATTAGAGTCGCACATGACACGGGTACCCACTGGGCTGTTGTGTAAAAACACCAGGAAGACAACGTAATCTAGTGCCAGACGCAGACGTACGTGCCATGTGTCCTGACTGCGGTAACGTTCTAGAGCAAGAGTAGTATCAAGTGTTAGTGCTGATCCCAAAGGGTGGTACTCAGTAACAAATACTCCATCTTCTTCACACACACCCACTAGTTCTACTACACGCACACTCTGCAAGGAACGGATCATGGACACCCCATGAAGGAAATCAGCTTTATACTGTTCTGATGACAAGACACACAGGGCTACTTTTTGCCCCTGCCATTCTGAAAGGTATACCTGAAACACACCATGAAACACAACTTGTTAATTCCTACATGTAGCAGTATGGCAAGTACACTTGAAACATTGCATCATGTCACCTAAATATATCTACATTATTCGAAAAGCATATATACCTGCTTAACAGCTCCCTGTCCAATCAGTCTGAGACGACGAACATTAGCACGTATTTCAGGACACTGCAACCACGGAGTGCAGTTTTTCATAGTGCCCACCTTAAAATAGCCTGGTGGGCAGTGCACATGTGCTGAAGGTGGTGAAGTGCCCTCATATAAAGCATCCAGATAGACATAAAGAAGCAGGTTGGCACATAATAGAGCAACCAGACATAAGACTACTGCAGGCACCCCACACTTCTGACCACTTCCAACACTCTGTGCCATGGTGGCATCTTAACCTGTGTGTCAGAAAAGAAATCTTCTAAAATTTTCTACAAGTACAAGGACTAAAAATATCCAGACAATAACTACAGTAAAATTATACACAGACAAACAGAATGCTACCAAACTTTTTTTTTAATTGTAATGAATTTGCCCCCTTTGCGTAATGAAACAGCCAACACATCTGTGTTCTAAGAGCTCTATACTGATACTTGATGTGTGACTATGAAGCAGTATTGTTTACATACTCGCATACCTAACATTTGTATGGCTATAATATTAAAGACATGTACACTCACCACGTCAGCAAATAACAGGAAGCTGAGGCTGTAGACACAGGCTCACCAAGTCTGGACAGTTGAAGAGCGAAAAAATGTGGCCTGTTTTGATGTATCTTGATTTCTGCTGAGGCACACAGATGGTATATTCAGGATTTGGAACCAACAGAATGAATCCATGGACCATGGTAGAGATGTGGTATAAATGACAAATCATATTTGTTTATTGTTGTGGACCTTGTGAATCCCTTCATGGATCCCTTCACAAAGCAAATGTTTCATGAATCTGACAATGTTCTTCAGTGGCCTTCCCAGTCACTAGATCTGAATCCATTGAACACCTTTGGGATGTGCTAACATTTACAGCATGATGTGCACCATAAAACCCAGCAGACATTTGTGATGCATTCATATCAACATGGACCAGAATCTCAAAAGAAATCTAAGGCAATCTATGCCATGAAGAATTGAGGCTGTTTTGAGAGCAAAGGGAGATCAATTATCTGGGTATTGTACCACATGTGCTGCTGTTAGTTTGTTTTAATTGAAGCACTGAATCAATGCAGATCTACACAATTGCCAGCTTGTCCAAATGACACAAACTATATGTAGGACACTGTGGCAAACTAGCCATATTTTTGTAGAACAAGCAGACTTAAAAATAAGTTGATTCACCTCATAGGATATATACATGCACATGATATAGCTATAACTGTTATAAAAATCATGTATTTTTGGTTAAGTGGACATTTAACAGATTAAACCTGAACTGGCAAGTTACTTATTTAAATATCAGCGTCTATCACAACCTCTAATGTGGAAAAAAACGTTCATGCTAAAGCTTCATCTTCGTGCAAAATTACTGATTAGATGTCTGAACACCTCGTAATAGTAGTATGATAAATTCTCACGCTTACCCACGCTTTGTAAATCCAACAAGTCCAACAATAACACAGTCACGTGTTATTGCAGTTGGACTTTTTCTATGAGCCTCAAACGCCGATTTAAACAGAATACGGACTCGGTACTGCCACCTACAGGCATGTAGATGAAACGCTCTCATAGATTCACTCACCTTTATTATTATAGCGTGATGCATCTTTGGTCTTAATAACACGTTCATTGGTTCGGGTGGAAACGGCAGGGTTTTTGTTCCGTATTGAAGGTAAAAAAATAAGCTAAATAAAACGGCACCGTGTAAAACGGTAGACTGTAAGCTTACCTTTCAGCTGTCTATTATTATTTTTATTCAGATCATTTTTTATTCATTCGCCTGTGCCATGTTTCCCAACGTCTCCATGGATCAGCTTCATTTAATATTAACTCATTCGGCGTCAATTTGACACCCTGACACTCTTTTTATTTTGAACACCAGGGCAGGAGCTTTAAACGTGGCAGCACTGGGTTATTAACACGAAAGCGTCTTATACATAGAGAACCCATACGCGCGGATTATGTGGGGTGGATTTGCGCCATGGATACGATGAGGCGCGTGGAGGAGAGCAGAGCGGAGCGGCGCGTGCGGTTCCGGGTGGCGTCGGCGCGCAGCGGCAAGGTGCTGAAGGAGGTGTTCAGGGAAGACGAGGAACTGATTGAAGACTACGCGGACTCGGAAACAGCCGTCGGCTCGGATGCTGAGCGCGCCATGTCTCCCGCCGTCAGCGAGGCGAACGGGCATCTGATCAGCCTGGAGGTAGAGCAGCAGGACAACGCAGGCGAGGCGGACGACCTGTTGGTGTACGCGAGCGCAGCGCATGAGCAGCTCTTCAGTCGCAAGCGCGTGAACATCTTCAGCAAGAACGGCACGATACGTGGCGTGAGAGACAAAGTGAGCGCTGGCCAAGTGCTCTTTAATAATCTGTCGAAACTCTACGGGGTGAGTTCTAACGCCCTGTTCGGCGTTTAGGACTGTAATCTCAAAAGCTGCTCGTAATTACGCACATGGCTCACTTTTATCCACACTGTATGCTGCATATGCAGGATTAATATGTAGTTACGTATAATGCTTATAGGCGCAGGGGATTTAATTATAAAGGCATTGTGCCCGCTAAGAATATAGCGTGTGTGTGTGTGTGTGTGTGTGTGTGTGTGTGTGTGTGTGTGTGTGTGTGTGTGTGTGTGTAAGTAGTGTTTTTATGCATTTATGATTTAATTTTCACTAAGCTCATTCATTCATTCATTCATTCATTCATTCATTCATTCATTCATTCATCATATTCTAAAGCTCAGCCTCACCTGATGGTACATTTTTCCTCCCTTGGTTCATTAATTTCTGTTTTTTAAAAAGCTAATATGTGAACTTTTTTGAGTAAACAGTAATTCTGGTCTCGTCTGTGTGGTAGCTAACATTCCAAGACTTAAGGCAAAATGTATTTCTTCACACAACACGTTATTTAAGCATATGCTTTCCTCAATGTTTTCTTTACCCTATTAGGCCAAGGAGACCATGTCTACAAAGAAGCTGCCTGCAGCAGTATAAAGTAGTTCAGCGCAGAACACAGCCGCGCATCTGGACCTGGGGAGGTTGCATGAGGAGTAATCTGTTCTAAAACTCTGTCTAAGGACCTACTGTTTTAGTCACCTTCCACTAACGTAAGATTTAGAGAATTGTTTAGGAGCTAAATTTTCCAGGTTCAGTTCTGCACTTTTTGATATTTGATATTCTTAAAGAAAATACAAAATTTAAAAAATAATCTTTTGGATATTTTTAAGCAAAGGGTAATATGCTCAGACATTTCTAGGACTGTGGATGCTGTATTTGCTTATGCTCTTATGGAAACATCCATACAGGAAGGCATTCCGACCTGCTCTGATGTACAGCATGTGATCAAACATGGCAAAGTTTATTGTGTTAATCCAAAAAGTATGATAGTTCTTTTCAGTTGAATCAAGTGAATATCTTCTTTTACATACAGAAATGTCAAGCTTGTAAGGTCAAGTTAATAAATATTTTTGAAGTGGAATTAAACTGCAGTAGGGGGAAAAATATCTCTAAAATAAACTCCTTCAACTGAATATGAAATGATTAAATGGCCGTTAACTTTAAGATGACCATTGTTTATTGCATTTGGTCCTCATTTTTAATACTCAATATTAGTTTGAATAATAATGTAAATATGTTCTTTGTATAAATATCAACTTTGTGGGATTTTTAATTTTAGTAACAGATATGATGGGAATGCCAGAGATCGTGTTTTTAGTTTTATATGTTAATAAATTCTTAAATGTATTTTATTAATGAATGTTGTGGGTTTATTCATTTTCCATGTTGCTGAAATACATTTTATAGAATCAGTAGAAGAACATAATACAGTAGAAGAACATAATACAAATGACATCATAGATATAAAATGCATATTTTGTTAAAACCTGATGAACAAAACAGGAAGTCGGTACTGCTTTTCTCCATCATTTTATATGCGAGTGCAAAAGTTAATGTTTACTACACATCCCTCAGGAACTGCAATGTTATACACCTTCTGCACCTCCTCCTTATGTACATGTTAAATTATGCACAAGATCAGAAGGTCATTCATCTCATTTGCCCCTCAATTATTTATTATAGACACAGAGAGAGACAGAGGGGACAGAGGGGAGGGAGAGAGAGAGAGAGAGCGAGCGAGCGAGAGAGAGAGAGAGAGAGAGAGAGAAGCCCTGTATCAAGATTATCTTACATAACAGGAGTTTTGGTTAAGATCTACTTGAATGGGTCCAACAGGTGTCCAACTGACACTGAAGAAAGTAGGTACTGTTAAATATCATGTGTTCAGGTGAAGGTACTCATAAATTGTGTTAATGTTAAAGTCTAGAATTTATGATTTTTTTTCCAGATGGAAGAGATCATACACAAGGGATGGAAACTAATAATTTCAAAACAACAGTTTTTTAGGAAGATACTTGAAAATCCAGTAATAATACAAGTAATACTTTTTAATATAAAGACTTGTTACAAAAGATCATTTACCTATAATATATTTCAATCCCATGCTTATGGCGATCATGTTTATTGCAGTAATATTACTACAGCCAAAGCTTTAGGATGTTGAAAGAATTAAGATGTCATATGCATTTTTTATTTTAACTGAATTTCCCAATATTATTTATTCAGGAGTGGAGTATGATGAACACCTGTTTTTTCACCAAATTGTAAAAGTAATTGAACTCTTCACCATAAACTGGGTTTCAATGAGGTCAAAGCTTCTTATCTGGTTAATCAAAAGATGGTGAGGAGAGCGAAGACTCCATAGAGCAGTGTGCATGGGTACGCAACCAGCAGCTGTTGTCCACCCATATCCAGTGTAGAAGTGAAGATCTTAGATGCTGAAAGACTGCACCAGCCAATCACAAACAAGGCCAGCAGTGTGCCAAGAACCCCTCTGAACAAACAAAATGATCTTTATTACACACTAATTGATTTTTAAATAAATCAATCTACTCCTTGTGATCTCTTTCTGATCTTTGAAGAATAAGTGAGATAGAGTCCTTCCGAATGCAGCAATAATATCTTGAGACAGCCACAGTTCAATTTATAAACATTAATTACATTAATATTTGAAAATATATATGATTGTTTTTCCATGTGGTAGTAGGTACTCACTGTAGAGAATAAAAAACAGCAAATGCAGAGAGGGCCACCATGGGCAGCAAGCAGTATCCTAATACACTCGCCACGCACCCATAGGATATTGTGCATACACTCATTAAATTCAGCAAAATGTACATTCCTGCACAGCCCAGGGCACTGATACCATACACATAGCCAAAGTGTACCTTTCCTGCCTGCAAAGAAAGAAAATACATGCAAAACTAAAGATTGCTATAGCAATTAAGACACCGTAAAATGATACCCATAAGATATAACCATTTTAAAGTTAGGTTTTGTAGTCATAAAATGATATGAAATGGATAAGAAATCATTCATACCATCAAAAGAGTGGCCCCCAAAGCGATGCAGAAAATAATAGGACCAGTTAAATCTGTTTCATTCATGATGCTGCCGTCCGCTGGCTTCATCGGGTTCAGCACAGTCAGAGTCTTCTGCCAGATGTGATCAAAGTTAATGCCCAATTCTGATGACAGACACACACACACAGTAATTTCCCTTATTCATCAATTCATGCACTCAACTTACGCTTCCATTTAGCGAACAATGTAATTAAATAACAGGAGTTTTTCCAGGACATTAAAATTTGAACATCTGTGTAGATTACCCTCTAACAATGGAGGTTCTTCCTCAAAGGTATCAGTGTGCTCAGCAGCCCCAGGAGATGTTGCAGGTTGAAACATCTGCTCACTGTAAAGTGGATCTGTTGATGGGGCGTAGGCATCTGATGTAGCACAATCTCTGCCAATGACAAGGTAAACAACTGTTCAGACCATAACAAACATCATCAATTTCTCCAAATAGAGATTCAGAGATCATGAATTTTCAGCATAGCCAATACCAGGATACTCTTACACATCTTGGTAATGTGGACTGGCATATGCTGTGTCATAGCCATATGCTTCTTGGGCCTGATCATCTATGTAATATTCAGAATGGTAAAAGTCTTGATCAAACTGCCTGAACTCCCCCATCCTACACAGCAAAACAACATGAAAGAACACTGCCATTACAATCTGTAGACTAGCAAGCAACTACAATTTTGTAATGTAATATGTAAATATGTAAATATCTGATTCGTATACCTTTGAAAAGTCCAGTAGAACAGGCTTATCCTGAGTCGAGTTTCCTCACAAGGGTCTACATGTGCAGCTGTTAGCTGTGTGTACTATGTATCTGAAGAGTTATTTATAGACAACTATATTTGCACAGAGGACACAGACTGCTTAAAGAACACCAACAGTCCAAAGACTAGTGACAATGTAGGGAATTATATATAGTTTTAGTGTCTTTTATAAGCAGAATTGGTAAGATGGAGCTACTTCTAAAGTACGATGTTAGGATAAGACACTTTGGACACTGCATTTAACACTTACAACATCCACACACTTCTCTGTATGCGTATATCCATCAAGGTACATGAACATGAAAAAATGAGAATGTTAATTATATTTATAAATATAAAAATGAAAAACCAAATACAGTATGATGTATTGCTTATGGGGTCCAGCTATGAAAGAGCTTGAAGTTACAGCAAGTCAGCAAGACTAGTAATGCTAACAAGGAATATTTTTATTCTTTAAGCTCTTTCTTGGAAATCCAAGATTTTTTTTTTTTAGCCTTAGCTTGGGCAAAACAAAGGCATTGGTACGTGTTTGGGCCCTTTAGGTGCAGTGAAGGGAAATCGTAAAAGTTACATTATACAAAGACATCATATACAACTGTGGGCTTTTAACTATGCGGCAACAGTTTGGATAAGAACCATGCATCCTTTGGCCATATACAGTATTATACCTAGAAGGTTTTTAGAAAGATTGTAGCCTTCCATGTAGCCACTCATTGAAAACCCTCATTGCTGCATTCTCTTAAAGAACTAGGAAGTGATACAGCAAATGTGTTCAAAATTTAAATTTTAAAAATTGCAGACAATAAAATCAGCTATATAGTTAAACATTTTTTACAAAAAAAAAGTTGTGCATCTGAATTCAATCAAAGGAGTGGAGGTGTTGGTTATTTTTTTAAGACTCCCCTCCACCCAGTCTCAACATCAAAAATCTATATCACTAGAAAGTTGGCTCTAACAAGCAATAGCAAGGCAAATCTCACGCTTCTTCCATTCACCATTAAACAGAAGTGTTTTCAGCTACACACGTTTCTCTTGAAGCTCACATCATGACCCCTTATTAAATACACAGTCATGGATGCAGTTTATATGGAAACTGCAGTATATATAATTTTTGTCTACAAGGTAAAACCACACTGTATATTTTGATGTCTTCTTTATTTGAAAGAAAACACAGATAAAACATTTTTTTTAAAAATCATACTGGGCACTATTAATAGTTACAATAAAAAAGTTTATAAAACATTATTAAAATATTAAGACAAATTAAATATCAAGATAAAAATTGCTTACATTACACCTGAAAAAAGCTGTTCTATAAATTTGATCATACACTCAACACCACCACCTGTCTTTTACACTCATATCAACACACAGACACAAACACACAAAAAGAGAATCAACTTTAAAGCAGTTCTGCAGTATAATGTTTTTGTCGATGTTTCTTCTACTGCCAAGGTGATCTTTTTCCCAGCACACGATTGGTAATTTTCTGTAAGAGATGACTTGCATTAGCTTTAGTAAGAATATTAACATCTAACTGCTTTGGGTGTGCTTAAATGGAAAAAGCACTTCTGTAAATAAACACCTATACCTTGTTAAATAGCTGAGCATTAAGGCGATAAGTGTTATACTCTGCTTTTCTCCTTTCTTCCTCCTTCCTCTTCTGAACCTCTGGGAGTTGAGAATAGATCCTAATGGGTTAAAACACAAAAATGAGCTGATGCTTTCATTCATTCATTCATTTTCTACCGCTTATCCGAACTTCTCGGGTCACGAGGAGCCTGTGCCTCTCAGGCATCATCGGGCATCAAGGCAGGATACACCCTGGATGGAGTGCCAACCCATCGCAGGGCGCACACACTCTCATTCACTACGGACATTTTTCCAGAGATGCCAATCAACCTACCATGCATGTCTTTGGACCGGGGAGGAAACCGGAGTATCCGGAGAAAACCCCCGAGGCACGGGGAGAACATGCAAACTCCACACTCACAAGGCGGAGGCGGGAGCTGATGCTTTCAGATTTTCTTAAATATTTTCTTTTTAAATGTAATGGATAATTTTGACAAGCTTTATTGAGTAAACCTAGCTAACGACCCCCTCCTTCACACACACAAAAAACATCAACATTCCTTTATCTAATTTACTTACTATACACACAATACTACCTGCTGAATCTTTCTGTCCTGTCTATTCTCTGAGTCTGTACTCACTGATAGCATGGAGAACACAGCACAGAAATAAAGCATCAATGACTAAATTGGTGTTTTATACCAAGTCTGTCAAGATAAATAGCAGCTTACCGCTTGGATCTCTGGATCATCTCATTTACAGGAATAACTCGCTTAGAAGGAAGAGGTGGAGGAGCTGGTGCTGGCAGAAAGTTGAGTAATTATGTTAATATATTATGAAATAATTCTGAAAATATTTCTAAGACAATCAGGCTATAATAGTGTTTAGGATATTGCTGTTTGGACAAGCAAATGAAACCAACCTGCTTTTGGCTGCTGTACTGCTGAAGGGTGGTTGAAAAGCTCTTCTCTTTCTTTGTTGAAGATGGCTTGCATTTTTCTCTCCTCTGCTAGCAGGCACAGCCTTTTCATCCGCTCCCGTGAACGTGACACAAACTCTGGTCGACGCAACTCCAGCACCTCCTGTAACATTAGCATTCCCACTAGTTTTAACAATATATCATGATTATGAATGGAAATTAAATTAAAATGTAATGTCTAACAAGTGCGAGAGAGCTATATCCACTTATAAGGGTAAGAAATTACAGATAAATGATTAACATTTAAAGACATGCGGCTAGACAACAAGGTGTAGCCCAGCCATTTGGGAGACACTCAGCTCTTACACCCAATACACATTCAAAGCAGAACCTCATTTAAACTACAAAGAGGAAAAAGGTATAAAATGTTGAGCAGGATTTGTCCTGGGTTCTTACTGACTACGATGAATCCAAAGTACCTCATGTATTGTGTCACTGCTATACTGGAATAAACTTCTTGATCTTTATTAAGATCTTCACCCTCATTATTTTATTTTCATACATTTTTTATCTCTTACATTGGCGAGCCACCCAGCAATGAAAAAAGTGGGGAAAGGTAAGAAAAGCGGATTTTTCTTCTTTTACGCTGTTTTGGATTCAGGGAACCCCCTCATTTAAAAAACCTAGTAAGGAAATGTTTTAGTGTAGAATAGAACAGAGTTTATTGATCATAAGCAGAAGGAGTTAAGCCTATTCTGTACATTTCTGTTTAAGATTCTAACGGAACTGAATTAACAAAACGCAGTGTGGTGACAGTTGTGTGTGAATCGTTGTTTCTAAAGTAACTGAAACTTATGTGTTTGTTATAATTCTGTGAAGATTCTAAAGTAACTGAATCAGCCCGACGCAGTGTGGTGGCCGGATTATAGCTAAAAGTGCTTCACAGTGATAGTGTAAAGAGCCCGACGCACCTCGACTTTGTAGAGTTTACAGCAATAATCCGAGGCAGTGTGGTGTTGTCTGACAGACTGAGACATTGTTTCAAACTTGTTGTGCTGTGGCTAAATAGACTGTGGTTTTGTCCGACGTACTGTGACAGTGTTAAATTTACGTTTTAAGTCCAAAAGTGTTGTGACTAAGAAGACTGTTTTAAAACATAAAAAAAAACCTGATGTACTGTGTTTTTGTCCACTGACTTCGATGAACCCAAAGCACTTCATGTATTTTGTCACTGCTATACTGGAATAAACTTCTTGCTCTACATTTTTTTTATTTCTTACATAAGCCAACATACCTGCAGAGAAAGACGGACTAGGGAAGAGGGTTTGTTGCCGGAATCATTCTCTGCATGTGTTTTATGATCAGGAGAATTCTCTCTTTCTACTTGAATGTGACGTTCTCTAAGCGGCTCTCTCCATGGCTGCATCCTAGTGTATGGCTCGAACCAGGCTTGTCCTTCAGACTTCCCTGCAACTGTTTGGGGGTTATTCTCCTTCCGTGCATCCCATTTCAGTTCATCAGCAGAAACAAACCATGATAAACCTTACAAAAGAGGAAAAAATAGTAAGGGACCATGTGAGGGTAAATACCTCAACTTCATTCTCCTTCTTAACAATCTTACCATTTGGGTAACTGGGTTGTTTGCTGGGGGCCTGTTTTCTCAGCACTGGTTGGAGGTGAACAGCACTGGAAGCCTTGAGAGCAGACATACTGTCCTTTACCTCACTGCAGTCTGCTGAAGATGTCCTGGGGACTCTGGCACTACCTGGAGATGGGAAGGTAGTGCCAACATCCCGTGTGTCTCTGCGGGTGCCATTTACAACAATCTCCAAATCACCTGACAAATAAGATAGAAAAAAAATTGATAGACATATCTATAATTTTCATATCATTTCCTTCTACAAACAAGAGCTAAGATTGTTTGCATCTTTGAATGGAAAAACAAATTTGTTTTGAAATGTGGTGGGGCAAGAAATTAACTTGAATCTATAATCAGTACTTTCAGTACCCAACATGACAATTTACTATAGAACAGCCAAACAGAAAAGAGAGGACATTTGTGTATTTGTAGTTTCTGCAATACTCCATTTACATTGTCTGTAACGTAAATGCTGACAGAGACAAACATCAACACCAAAATAATGTTAACAATCACACCTCACTGCAACTGCACCAACAAAAATAATGCAATCAGCAAAGTGGAACTAAAAACTTTGCACTGGGAACTGAAACATTGTAGGATTAATACATTTATTTTTAAGTGTAAAGTGCAGACAAATTCCTTGTAATAGCATTGCTGGATTTAACTTGGCCAAACTAAGCTTTTATATGTAGTTATACAAGAGGTTGCAGATATCTACCACCGATATTATCCATTTATCTGTATACATTTGTTGAACTGGTGCTTCCTTGATGTGTTAACATGCATAATTAAGTTGAAACACGTCCCCATTTATACTCATCGGTGCTACCTCTCAAAGTGTAAAATTTAGAAATACCATAAAATCTGCAAATTTCTTTATAATATTGCACCAGACTGACCAAATACTTTCTCAGTGCTGTTGTAGAAAGTGGTGACAAGCCACAAGCTACAACTTTATCAAATTGACTTCAAATACCTTGCCCTTGGAGAAAAGAAAGAAAAATAAATAAATAATCCCTGACATAATACAGAAATCATTCCCTGCATAAAATACACCTACATTTATTCCTTTTTCTGTGTTTGCATTTTGTGAAATCAAGCAACAGTTAGAAGGACCAACCTGCTTGTATGCTTCTGCTGACCAGTTTGACTTTTGCTCTCTTACAACTAGTAGTACGTCCAGTGTCACTTTGGGAGGGTAGGGTAGAAGTGCTTGAGGATGATAATGTTTCTGAGGCCTAAAGGAAATGCAAAGCACATGCACAACATAGTCAGGCAGTGCAATTGGGCTTAATCACACAAACTGTTTCAGGGAACTCTAGACTGACAAAAGACAAACCAGAAAAGAAAAATAAGGAAGAATTCATTATTCAAGAATACTTTTAGAATTGTGCTATTAAATCTTACCATGGAGTCATCTGTGTTGCTTATTTCTGTGGCAACAGAAACAAAGTGATTTTCAGAGCTACCTTTTCCATGTCCTCTTTTCTGCTTCTTAATGTGGTTATAAAGTTTCAGCAGGCCATCATTGGGCTTTGGCGGCTGACTTCCTTCCACCCCTTCTCTCCCACTGTTACTCTTACCAACTCTATGTGCTCCGAAAGCTTTGATCAAGCGTTGTGTGTCGATGGTTGACTGGCTGCTACTAGTGTCCACAGAAACACTGTCAGACTGGACTCTCTCTGCAGGAAAGCAATAGTCTTTTCCTTGCTGTTTCTTCTCTACTAATATTTGTTTGTTACTAAAAGATTTATTTTTATCCCATGCTGTTTTTAGAATACCTCTCACTTCATTTCTTTCTTGTTCTTTCCTATTTTTGGTTGTGTCTGTTCCCTGTGTTCTCCGTGGCTCATGTTCTCTTGTCCTACTCTTGCCTTTCTCCGCTCTACTGTGTGCCGGTGAAGGTGTGTGAAGCGGAGTGGAACCCTGTAGAAGACGGGACAATCTTTCCAGTCTCTCCAGCAGCGATATTTCTAGGTTGTTAGTGGTTTTAGTGTCCTGAAAAATGAATTGCTCGTTGAAACGATGCCACAACTGGTCCAGAGAGCTGTCAATCTCTGCACTGAGGTCCTGAGCATTTATGTTCTGTTTCTTCTCCCTTGTGGTCTTAGTAAGCGAACATATAGTTTCCTTTCCCATGTTATGCTTTTGTACTCTGTGGTTAGGATCTAGTTCAGTTGTGCTGCAGTTTGCCTCCACATGCAGGGGGATAAATGCTTTTCCCTCCTCAGTTTGCTCATCAACCTGCTCATTTTCAAGGACAGCAGTCTTACTAAAAGCAGTATGCTGATAAAGAAGACCAGTATTTCCTTTTCGGTTATGAAAGCCTTTTCCAGATGTAGTGGATTCTGTCAAGGAATTTTTTTTTAAATATTATTAATAAAAATGTGTTAATTCCTGTGATATCACTTGTGCACAATGTCTTAATTTCTACATATGCCACTACTTACCTCTTTTCATTTTGGGCCTCTTGCTGTAAATGCCCTCCTTATGTTTCGGTGTAACGCTGTTGTCCATGAGCTCTCTGGATCCCAAAACCTCAGGGGTAAATTGAGGGGGTACAGCGTCATCAGATCCTATCGATTATATAAGGAAGTGTAGGAAAGACAAATTAGTATAGTTAGTTGAATTAGTGAGAGCTGGCCTACAAAAAGCATCACTTCTGCACACGATGAAGTGCAGCATTACAGGGTTCGTCTTTCTCTCGAACAAAGGATACTATGAATAATGCAGCTGTGCAATGGGGAGGCGCTTAAAACGGCATAACAATGAGTGCTTGAGACTGAATGAGAACAAAAGACAAGATTGTACAAACAAATAACCTGTGCCACTTCTAGTATTGTACTGTTAAAGTAGCCATTTGTTAACAGTGTATTATGTTGTTACACTATGTAATTGGATTATTAAGCATCTTTCCAAGTCCCAGAGCATGAACACCTTAATAGCTCACAAAACACTCCCTCATACATAATCCTAATTTTTTTATATGTAGATATATAATTATTATCCGCCCCCCCCCCCCCCACACACACACACACACACACTTTTAAGGGTTATATAAACCAAACAGATTTGATAATGGACAATAGTACATGTAGGACGTTACAAAGACAGCTATATGGCATTCGGTTATCTGCACAAGTCCTGTGAATGGTCTATAAAATCACTGACAATTTTTTTTCACATTTGCAGTTTGTAACAATCAAAGTACTTAGAATTAAAATACTTATATACAAAATAAGCAAATAAGTTTGGATCAGTTGGGAGTTAAATGCACCGTTTCCTGCTGAAGACCCAAAGTGAACGATAGGGAGATTGTGCTATATATAGAACATTAAACTTAAAGGGCAATATAAGGGCAGATTTTAGTGTCTCAACAGTTTAGTTATATATAATAATGTACTTTTGTGTCATGTAGGTGTAACTGTTCTCTGTACCTGGATGAGAGCTCTCCACTGTGGTATCAGAGTGGTTAGGGGAGAGTTCAGGGAAAATCTGTGGCATATAGAAGAGCTCTGAACTACCATGAGGTTTGTATGGCAATAAACCTGTAGTAGCTGAAAGAAGCATATAAAGAGGAGTTACACTATAATAATACATCTTAGTAGCTCACATACTAATAGGAACAATAATACAATATTTGAACATCTTGCCACTTACCAGTTGTATTAACTAAAGGTCTACTTGGTCCAGCCAGTCTTTGGGCAAAGGTAAAGGCTTGTGGAGATCTGGAGCTCATCTGTGAATATCCATTGAGCATTCCTATGTCCTGATCCTGGTGTGTGTTTCTGTCTTTACTTGAGTTGGTCTCACTGGATACAGACACTTGCTGTTCTTCATTTGTGCTGGAGACTGAGATTGAGACTCCTCTTGAGGTATTCAAACTTTCTGACTGATGGGTGTGTGATCCAGTCAGCAGTTCTGGGTAGCTGGAGGAAGTATTGGCAGGACTTTGGGTGGTGTTTTGCTGTAATGTCACTGTCACTGCAGGTGTGAAGTGGCTATTGATAAAGTGAGGTTTATGACCAAGGGTTAAACCTGATTCCAAGCCTGTAGGGAACTCTCGTTTTCCTCTGATGACTAATGGCTCATTTCTCTCACTGTCCGGGTGTTCATCTTCATCTCTCACCTCTTTTTCCTTTCCCATGATACCCTTTCCCCCTTCATTTTTTGTTTGTCCTTTGTCATTGTGTGAAGCATGGCTGTTGTGTGTATACAGGCATTGATTCGCTGTCTGAGGGGAGGGTGTGTGCTCAGGGTTACATCCCTCCTTGAGGCCAACCTGAATTACTCTGTCCTCTGGTGGTGTGTGCAGTGGAATCTGACAGACTCTCTGCAGCTGCTCAGAGAGATGGTCTTCTGCACTGTGCACCGCTGCAAAGCCTACAGCAGGCTGAGGGACAGAGCCAACACTAGCCTGTGTACTGCTTTCTGAATCTGAGCTCGACTGAGATGTGAGAGAGACAGAGATCAGGTTATCAGAACAGGAGTGACCTCTAAGATAGTGGCTAGTAGAGACAGAATGATGTTTAAACTCTACAGGTTTATGGTCTTCTGTACAGAATATATTACTATGAGACATTTGTTTCTCTCCTTCCAATGTTTTGTGTTTTACCTTGGCATGTTTAGTACACAGCAGGAGCTCTCTTTTTATCTCCTCAATTCTCTTCCTGTCCTCTGCATTAAGGTCTAAGGATTCACACTTGGCACTAGAAACCTTCATCATGATCCACTCTTTGAAGACAAAATTGTGACATAATAAAAAATGTATATTTTTGCATTAATATTTGAAAACTTTGAATGGATACTTTCTAATAAAAGTGATTAAATGTTTACCTCTAGCTTGGCTCTCATCGGAATCAGCAGTACTTGAGCGGCTAGTAACCACAGAGACAGACGACTCGCTCTGCAGAAGCTTAGCAACCCTAGAGGCCAGTGAATGCTCACTGCTGCCATTACTTAAAACACCCATTTCTGCCTCTGTTTGACTGTAGGTGGGACTTATCTCAGACAAAATTATGCCAGCATTCTCTGTATGGTCCTGACTTTGCTGCTGGCAATCTGATGTTGAAGAAGCGTTCCCCTGTGTAATCGACTGGCTCACAGGGCCTACCCTGTCAGGGTCTGCTGCACTGCATCCCTCAGGCTCTGCTCTCCTTGGAGCCACACAAATATCACGTGACTTTGGAACTTCCTCCCTGCCCAGAGAGGGTGCTGTAGGCCCTTTGCTCACGTGATCAGAATTTGTGGACAGCTCTAGAGGCCCAGATGAAGATGAGGAGCTCTCTTTCAGGGCAGAGTCTGAAGATGAGCAAGCTAGTACCAAAGAAATCTTTTCATCAACTGACAAAAACGAGTCATCATGATATGGTTGTGTTTTCTGCCTGAGTGACAAAAAGGAAGCATCGCTCTCTGAGTAACAGTGTGAGACATGGAAGGAGGCTTCTGAGGAATGTCCAGACACCAGGCTATCGGCATGACCAAGTAAACGCCTGATCTCTTGCAGGGTTCCAGAACCCACTAGAGATGAGTCCCCTTCTTTAATACTCTCCAAAGTCCCAGCAGCAGACTGAAGGCTAAACTGAGTTGGCAGTCCATAACTGCCCTCTCGATTAGAACTGTCAGCTGCATGGAGAACACTGTGTGATTGACTAAGGGGCTCAGCAAGAATGCCTGTCTGGTAGTGGTCCATTTTTATACTGCCTGAACTAGCTTGTCTGGTTGGCTGCTGAAGGGACTGCTGAATAAATAACTGTGTTAAAGAGGCACTGGAATCTGCAGAAAGCACACTTGAATTTGAGAATGTCTCCTTCTGAAAACTGTCACCTGCGTACAAAAAAAAAAAAAGATCTGCATCATATCCTCAGTATATCTACATCATATATCATCATATTCCTGAGTATATTACTCATAATCAGGCACAATTATAACAGCAGTACAGCTTTTAAAACAAATTCAGAAAAATATCCAGGTTATAATAAATCATCCCTAGTAACTTAGACAAACAGGCCAAACTAACCTAATGTGTTATGTTACACTTATGAGAAATGGGAGGACAAAGTAAATTCGTTATATATAAAAAAAAAGTTTACTGTCAGAAGGCTGTATGCTCTTGGTGGGTGTTCCCACTGAGCCTTTAATGGTACATAAATCAGTAGGAGAATATTCAGGTTCTCTGATGGGCCCCCGCTGTGTAAAGGGATTTAAGATTGTTGACGGTGACTGATCAATCCCCAAATTGTGAAGGTAGAGCTGCAAAAAAAATGTTCTTTTAAATATACCAATAATCTTTTTGAAAGAAATAATGAATAAAATCTCTATTAAAATATATAATGATCAAAGTTAATGGTTTTACTTACAGGGATTCTGTCTTCGATGTTAAACTCAGGGGGCCGTCGGGGAGATCCAGGTCTAGAAGTCCAATAAGGTGCATAGTTGTCCAATTCAAGACTTACAACAGAGGAAGCTGCACCTATTGATGCCTGAAAATTGGGAATTGTGTTGCTCATGTTGTTATTTACATTTATGCCACTGTACTGATCTACATTAAGCAAAGCAGGGGGTTTTAAAGGACCAGTTCCTAAGTCATCAGCTGGCCTCTGGCTACTTGTTTCACATGATGACAGGGACAATTCAGCTGCAGTGGAGTTGAAGCCTCGAGAGATGGCAATAGGAGTATATCCTGTAAGAGGAGGCCGATTTTGGTTTTGTTGCAATTCATCATGCTGGATGGGTGTGATGACTGTTCCATTAGAGGAGTGGGAACAGGAGTGAGTAAATGGTGATGGTGACGTGGATCCCACAGCTCCTCCTGCCACTTCCACATCTGCACATGACAGCACACCACTGCCTGTCTGAGTGGGTGCAGTACTGCTATTGGCACTAAATATTGAAGATGTTTTATTGGAATGTTGCCGACTTTGTTGTTTTGTTGCCTCAGACACAGAGTCTTGTTCTTTCCCTTCTTTCCATGACATACTGTCATGCATTGACCTGCTGGAACTCTGATTGGCTTTCCAAGCATCAACCTTCTGCACATAACTGAGGATGGGTAGAGAATGCACTCTTTTTTCAGACAGTCTAGGCTCCTGATCTTTAAGTTGTTGGTCAGATGTAGGCAGAAGTGTGGCTAAGGTAGGCTGGTCAAGTGTTTTGTCTTTATCAGCAATGACAGGCACATCTAACACTGGCAAAGGGGCTTCTTGGCTATGAGGTATCTCATGATGCTCTGTATGAGCCTCACCTTGGTTTAAAGCTATTGTAACTCCAGCCATGCTTGTATGTCTTGAGGTACTTAGTTTTAATGCTGGAATGTCGTCTGGATTAGGAGTGCTGTTTTGGGTTGATGCCACATTGTCTCGATAAGAATATACGGGGGAGAGTCTGGCTGCGACTAGTGCTCCTCTACCAAGGAGCACTGCAGGCGTGGATTGAAACACAGGCTGAGAGGTCAAAAAGGAACCATCTGCTGCTTTATTGCTGCCTGAGCTCCAGAGTGCTCTCTGCAGCCCACCACCTTCACTGACCAGAGGGACATTCTGTCCAATTGGAGTGTTTTTGTTCTCAGTTTGATTTCTACCTTCTCGTGCAGCTAATGAGGACTCACTGTGCTGAACTGTGGACCGAACTGTAATATTTGAGATGGCAGATAAACGAGTGGAAAGTGACAAACTGCCTCTCTCCATAGTCCTTCTTTGCGATAACAAGGACGAAGAGCCACCTTGTGGCTGCTCTCTGCTCTGAGATGGTCTGAACTGGTGTTCCTTTATAGAGGTACATGCAGGATCCTGCTTCTGTGAAAGAGCAGAATGTTTATTCTGGCCTTCAGGGCTGTCTGTTGATCTTAGGACAACATCTGTCTGACTGAGACCAGTTTCAGAGGAAGAGGAGATTCTGCTACTGGCTACGCCAAGAACTTTTTCCAGAAGCTTCTGACCACATGAATTTCCTCTTCCATCCAAATCAGTATCAGTTTGTTCCTTTCCCTCCTTCTGTGCTTCATCATTATTCAACAAGCCACTATTGTGTTCCTCATCATGAATCTGGGTTGCCTGGTAATTGCTACCAGGTGACAGGCTGTGCTGTGATAGTGAGCAGTAGCTATTAGCATCCTCTAAAATTGTAGACATTGTCCCCAAATGATGCTGTGATAGTGATGCTTGTTCATGGGATCTGTGTGTGAGGTTGGACTCTACATCCTCATCTAGGCGAGACATCTGAGAGCACCTCTCAGAAGCAATTGACAGATCAGGTGACCCCCTTAAAATTCAACACAAAATGTTTAGCATACATTCAGAACAAATACAATTCATTTAATAAATAACTTGAACACCATACCTTAAAGGGACAAACTCTAAATCTGTCTGATGGAGGAGAGTGAACTCCGAAGGTAAAAAGGCCTTCCCCTGAGGAATTAGGGTCAGTGCAGGCGACAAACAGCTATCCTGCAATTCTGCTCAGGTGAAAAGAACATAACTTCAGCAGTTGTACATGATGCATAAAACAGTTTAAAGCAGAATCCCCTGTTATCGACTGCATTTACTTCCTATTATCAGTGATTACACTTGTGTTCTAATTACCTAGCTGTAAAAATTCAAATCTGTTGGCTGCTGGCTGCACATTTGAGTCACCCATGGTAGCCATTTCTCCTTCAGAGTTAAGTGTGATCCCTTGTATACCATCAGCTTCCAGCAAACCTGATGTTTGTCCCAGAAACTGACTAGGATCCTCTTCAACAGGGAGTTGGTGCCATGACTCAATCTCCTACAAAAAATAACTTAAACAGTTAGCAATTATATTTCATATAGTTTTACAGATTGTGTAACAAGTCACTCATTATTATTAGTAACCAAATATAACCCATAAATAAATATACATGTGTAGAAAATGTATATATTTACTATAGAACATGATATTCATGATGATATTGTATATTATAATATGATTCATGATATGATATTTTAAATAATAATAATAATCCTGTAAATTTAAATGTAAATGTATTTGTGTGACAAGAATGGATAAACTACAGATACAGAATATATTAAGAACTCTGCAAATATATGCTGTCTTTGAGCAAATCGTGTAATGTACATGTTCATTAGCTGTAAGTACCAAACAAGTAGGAAACACTTATATTAAGTTAATAAATTAAGCTTAGAATTTTCACAGAATTCCAGTTCATAACCGGTTTCACAATGTAAACACCATTGTTGGTTAAGTGTCCACAAGCTTTTGGCTATATAAATAATCTAGGTTTCCTGGCGGCACTGTGAATAATCATGCTGATGCCCTGACAGTTCATAACAAAAAGACGCTGTCTCTATAAACAGACAGACTGCTGGCTCAATATTAAACCCCAAATCTCCACGTTGTGTACAGCACCAACCAGAAAGCTGCATGCGTCTGTTTACAAATGGACTGACAGCATGAAGACAATACTATGTACTATGTAAAAGCATGTTCGGTAGATCACAAGAAATAATACACAGATATTCATTATTTTCAGAGCAATCAGATGTGACATGCATCTGATTCTGAGAATTTGACATCCAGGTACCAATACTGAAAAAAAGAACCCTACAACAACATTCATAGTCTGCTAGCTATCTGCTAGCCGAGAGTGGGTTATCTGAGAGCTAACGTAAATATCACTGTTCCACTGTTTTGGAAATGAACTATTCCAAAATCCACGAAACCGTTGTAGTTAAAGAGTTAACCTACACATCTATCAGTGTTACCAAGTAAACCAACGGATAAGCTCGCTTGCTTGTTGCTAAGCTAACTAACGTTTAGGACAGCTATACAACTGGCGGGAAGCAAAATTTAAACAATTACTCAAAGCTAGTAAATAAAAAAAAACGCTTTTCTGAGTCTAGGCGGTGGTACGAAAACAAACTCACTCTGTTAAAAATTTCCCCATCTTCACCTTCTCCTAACGTCTCCATTGTTGTTTGAGCTAAGAACTGTTTCTATGCGAATAACTGATATTGTCTGCGCCTGCGCACATTAGGTATTCTGTCTCGCTCACACACACGCACGCGCACGCGCACGCGCGCACACACACACACACACACACACACACACACACACACACACACACACACACACACACACACACACACACACACACACACACACACACACACACACACACACCCTTCATCTTCCCAATCCCTTGCATGGCCATGTGTGTCTTCTTTACCTTGTCTTTTTTATATATTAATCCTATTTTACTTTATTTGAGTAGGTCAAACTTATTTTGATCACTTTGAATACACGTATTCACAGTACTGGTTGCCATGTCCGCGAATATCAATTTTAACCGTTAGTTGGAACCTATATCAGTGTATTTTATATATTCTTTCAAACAGAAAATGCAGTCTAATATGTATGTATCTGTCTGTGGTTAACATTGTGATAAAATATATGTAATTATGGTGAAAAACCAGTAATACAATTTAACTATAATAAATACATATCTCGAGCATAGTGCATTTATATTTTATTATGTAACATTATAGTATCAGATAATGGTCATTACGATTATTTTTTCATTATTATATTTCAATCTTGTATTTATTCCTTTCCCGCAATACTTTTGCCACATTAAACCAAAAAAAAAAAAAAAAGTTTGACTTTGATGCTGAACTGCCAACCTAACCGGTGACATTCTTCCAGGACTGTCAGCTGAATTAACCATTAAAAAAAGTGTTTAGTGTCCCTGTAACTTGTCCATGACTGACGTCTCTGTTTATCACTTGGGAATCTACAAACAGATTCAGAATCAGATTATTTTATTAAATACCATGTCAGCAATCAAAAGCTTTTCATGGCAAAATTCAATTACAAAAACACAAATATCATATAAATGCAACAAAAACAAAAACAAATGTAAACAGCAAGTCATATTATCCTTTTTTTTTAAATTAACATACGATAAAAAAAAAATCCAAAACCTTTTCAGGCATGTCATTAAATATGTCCTTAAATAACTTGATAAAATAGCATTCTGCTTGTGTAAAGTCCATGACAATCTAAAAAGCATGGGTCAATGTTTAACACTTAAGTAAAGTTGGCCCCATATTCCCAGATTCGAGTTTCCCGAGTCAATAGCTCCTGAACTAAAGGGTGTTACTACACAAATAACACCTCTTTATTATCTTAGTAATGTAGAGAGGCAGCTAAAACCAAATTTTTCTCAAAATCAGCTTTCCTCCGCGGTGGACAAAATTAACAAGACTCTATGTGCAGACAACTGAGAAACAGATTCCAAGGGACCGTCTGCAAAGTGCAAAACCCGAAAAGCAAATACTATAAAAACAGTCAATAACTTTACTGTAATACATTGTACTGTCATCAAACTCAGAACACACATCACTGATGTCCCAACACTTATTTGGGACAAATCTCTTTTTTTTTTATTTGTTATGATTTTTCAAAATTTAAAAAAAAACAATAGCTTTACTGTAATACACTGTACTGTCACGAAACTCAGATCACACATCACTGATGTCCTAATTGATGTACTAAAACACTTATTTGGGAGAAATCTCTTTTTCTTGATTTTTTATGATTTTTCATAAAATTAAAAAATCAATAACTTTACTGTAATACACTGTACTGTCACCAAACTCAGATCACACATCACTGATGTCCTAATACATGTACTAAAACACTTATTTGGGAGAAATCTCTTTTTTAAAATATTTTATGATTTTTCATAAAATTAAAAAAATCAATAACGTTACTGTAATACACTGTACTGTCACCAAACTCAGCACCCTTAAGTAAAGTTGGCCTCAAATTCACAGATTTGATTTTCCCGAGTCAATAGCTCCTGATCTAAAGGGTGTTACTACACGAATAACACCTCATTTTTATCTTAGTAATGTAGAGAGGCAGCTACAATGCAGCTACAACCTAATCTTCCTCAATATCAGCTTTCCTCCGCGTTGGACAAAATACATAATTCTCTATGTGCGAACACCGAAGAGACAGATTCCAAGGGACCGTCTGCAAAGTGCAAACCCCGAAAAGTGAATACAAAAAAACAGTCAATAACTTTACTGTAATACACTATACTGTCACCAAACTCAGAACACACATCACTGATGTCCTAATACATATACTAAAACACTTATTTGGGAGAAATGTCTTTTTGTTGATTTTTTTTGTTTTTTTATAAAATAAAAAAATCAATAGCTTTACTGTACTACACTGTACTGTCACCAAACTCAGATCACACATCACTGATGTCTTAATCGATGTACTAAAACACTTATTTGGGAGAAATGTCTTTTTGTTAATTTTTTATGATTTTTCATAATAATAAAAAATCAATAAATTGACTATTATGGAAATTATATTCAATAACTTTACTGTAATACACTGTAATACACTGTCATTAAACTCGGATCACACATCACTGATATCCTAATTGATATAGTACAACATGTATTTTTGGGAAATGTCTTTTTGTTTATTTTATATGATTTTTCATAATAAGTACAAATCAATAAAATTATGACAAATCATAAAAATTAAACAAAAAGACATTTCCAAAAAATAAGTGTTTTAGTATATGTATTAGGACATCAGTGATGTGTGTTTTGAGAGTTTGACAGTACACTGTAGTACAGTAAAGCTATTGATTCCAATTATGAAAAATCCTAAAAAAAATCAACAAAAAGACATTTCCCCAAAATAAGTGTAGTATAACTATCGGGACATATGTGTTGTGTGTTATGAGTTTGGTGACCTTACAGTGTAGTACAGTAAAGTTGACTGTTTTTATAGTATTTGCTTTTCGGGTTTTGCACTTTGCAGACGGTCCCTTGGAATCTGTTTCTGTCGTCTGCACATAGAGACTTGTGTATTTTGTCCACCGCGGAGGAAAGCCTATTTTGAGAAAAACTTGGTTGTAGCTGCCTCTCTACATTACTACGATAAAAATGAGGTGTTATTTGTGTAGTAACACCCTTTAGTTCAGGAGCTATTGACTCTGGAAACTTGAATCTGTGAATATGAGGCCAACTTTACTTAAGTCGGTTACCCTAACTGTCAAAAACTAATGGGTAACTTAGCGTGGATTAGCTGCGGTCATTAACCAAGGACTAAAACAAACCAACGGAACCAGAAATATAATTTCCTAACATTCAATATCATAAAACACATTCTCACTTGTGTAATGTAATCCCTTGCTGCCTGGTTTTTAGATTTCTTTCGTTTGAACAACCAAACGCAGCACAGAAGTCCGGCATCGTCCAAGCATTTAAAGTACAAGAGCACCATATAAAGATGGCGGCGGTTTTGACGCATTTTTAGGACCCCAAGGCGACATCTAGTGTATAGATGTCTATGCAAATTTATAGTTTTCCATAATACCCGTGGGGCAGTTCCCCTCATGGTGCTGAGTGTTTTGATATGTCACATATCCATGTATAATAATAATAATAATAATAATAATAATAATAATAATAATAATAATAGTAGTAAATATAGCTGCAAGCAGCCATTCCGGGGTCAAGCCGATCAGATGCGCTCAGAACATGTCGTTGATTCGTAGTTTCGTAGCGATATGACATTGTTTTTAAAATCTCGTGGCCACTAGGTGGCGCTGTCACAAAACGTTGCATGCACCCTCAGGTCATGACTATAATGACATTTACCAAGTTTCATGTCGACACGCATAAGTTTTGCAAACATACAGCCTCACGTCTGTTTTGGCGTGCTCGCCGCCACACAAAATGGCCGTCCGAAAACCGTTTGGTATCGTTTGACTCAGCATGCCTCAAGTAGTCTAACAACACTCCCTTCATGATTTTAGACTCAAGTTTACAGTAATTATAAGTGAAAATAGCTGTTTTTAAAATCTCGTGGCCACTAGGTGGCGCTGTCACGAAACGTTGCATGCACCCTCAGGTCATGACTATAATGACATTTACCAGGTTTTGTGTCGCGTAAGTTTTGCGAAGATACGGCCTCACGTCCGTTTTGGCGTGCTCGCCACCATGTATGTTGCCACGGTATATGAGAAGGCATTGGTCTATCAAAAAACTTTTGATAACATTTTGTCTCGGGTGTCTCTAGATGCTAGATACCAAAGGGCATGCAAATCGGACAAACGGTCTAGGAGGAATTCGAAAAAGTAGGTATTACGGAAAATTCAAAATGGCGGAAAGGTATTCATGACAGAAATGATGTCATATAGTGCATTCGAATCGGCATGAGCAAAGGATCCAAAATATGCAAGAACTGTATCTCTAGGCCTTAGGAGTCAGCAGTTATGAACATGAACATGAACATAATTGGATGTTTGGACTGTTGGTGGCGCTAAAGGGTTTGAGCTAGACACACCAAAGTTGCTAGAGTAACTTCTAAGACTGGCCTCTACATGTGTGCCAAATTACATAACTTTCCTATGTACGGTTCTATGGGCTGCCATTGACTTCAATGGAA
The DNA here is from genome assembly GCF_022655615.1 of Tachysurus fulvidraco. Taxonomy (NCBI): domain Eukaryota; kingdom Metazoa; phylum Chordata; class Actinopteri; order Siluriformes; family Bagridae; genus Tachysurus; species Tachysurus fulvidraco. Next base: position 12,650,232 of record NC_062521.1, on the reverse strand, counting down.
GAAGAGGAATAATAATAATATAATAATAATGATAATAATAATAAGAAGAAAACCGACAATAACAATAAGTGTCTACGCCCCTTCTGGGCTTGACCCCTAATAATAATAATAATAATAATAATAATAATAATAATAATAATAATCTTATAACAGAAATCAGAAGCCAACATAATAATTTGTAGGTCTGTTTGATCTAGCTAAAAGCATAACAGGCTATATGCATTGTAAGATGTGCGCACTGCGCATGGGCGAGGTTTTCGGTTAAGGACTGAGGTGGCAGTTGGAAATGTGCGTGGCGCGTTTCTAATGCTAGAATGAAGAAAAACATTTGATTTATGAACACTTAAATAATAAATTTAGTACAAATCTGTACATCCATATACAATATAAAATGTCTAAACGTATTGGCTACGCTCCTGGTAAGTATAATTTCTTTGTTTTCATGATGAAACACGAGTTTTTCCCAAACTTTAGCTATCATCACACTGTACTGCACAGCTGCTGTAAGACTTCAGAATGAACACTGAAGTCAATCGTGTATATTATTATTATTATTAGTCTGGTTTATTGGGATTTCTTTGTAATAAGGAAACCTAGCTGTTTATATTTTCCTCTTGCTAACACGTTAGCTTGTTAGCTACACAAAGGAAAGTCTTGCGCAGTACCAGCCAACAGGTTGAGACAAGTTAATTAGCTATTATAGTTATTTCATTTATAGTTCTTTAACTTGTGGAAATCAAGTTGTATGGTTTTGTGGTGTATGTTTTGATTACTGCTCATATGCTTCATTTGTTTTGTCAGGCTACTTCCGCATGCTTGATAACGCACGTCTGATGCAGACCCACGTGAGTGTTTCCTTTTTAATGCCTCACCCTATTATTTGTCTGGTTTAACGTGGCTTCCACACACAATATAGTCTGGACTTACCTGAAGATCAGCCTGTTGTGTTTGTTAAAATGTTACATAATCTTTTCTTTCCATTCCTTGACTTGATACCTGATCAATTTTACAGGAAGCTGTGGTCGAAATAATTAATGGAAAGCCTACACAATACGAACTTTTATTTAATGCCCTGGGATATGGTTCTGGACTCGGTAAGCTTTTACAGTTTTTATGTTTATTTTTATATTATTTTTGCCTTAGAATAGTCAGAAACTCTGTGATTTCTGAATGTACTGTGTAATTCTAATGTAAATGAATTATAAAACAAATGGTGGTCACACAAGAGACCTTAAAATAATTATTTAAAGTTTTTAATATATATATATATATATATATATATATATATATATATATATATATATATATATATATATATATAATGTTTAAATTTATGATCTTATTTATGAACAACTCTGTATCTTGAATTAGGGGCTCAGGGTCACACAGCCTAAACTCCTATCTTATGTTTGTGTTTAAGCCAGCTCCATAGATAAGATAACTAGAGCACATTCTCATAACATTTAGCAAATGTAATGCTTTCTCTCATATTTGTAACCCTGCCACTACGCCTGCTCAATCAAGAGATATATTTAGCTTTAGGAAAATAGAATATTTTTGTACGCTTGTATTTTGTTTTTTTATTCTAGTAATGTTTGTCTTTCAGGGCTGGATTACCAAGATCATACGTACAGTTATGAGGATTTGACTGATGATGATGATGATGATGATGAATATGGCAGTCAAAACAACAAATATTGTGGCTTTGCTCAAAACTTTCTAGATAAAGGGATTTTTAAACAACTGCCTGCAATAACGCATTATAAAACAGTGAAATGCATCACACCTGAGGTAGGTGCTGTTATGATTACCTGCATGCCCTGTATAGAATACATACTTTATGTGAATGTTAAACTGATAGTTAACATACACCGAATTTTATTTGAGTGTGATTATTGTGTGTTTGATAAAGGATATAAGGCAAATGTGTTTTTAATAAGCAAAACCTAAAAAGTGACCTGGTATATGCCTGAATCACAAGAGAGATGTTGACACAAGTTTTAAACTTGTGATACAGTGTGAAACATTAAGAAAGAAAATCAGCATTTAAGCATTTCGTTTTTGAATGAACAGATGACTAGGTTAAACCTGTGGTAATTTATGAATTTTCAACTAAGTCTAATTTTTGATATCCTAAACCTGTTGTCTACAAAAATATTGATTTCTGTTTAAAGCATGTTTTATGCCCTTTAGGAGGCTGCCAAAAATGCTAAAGAACTTGTAGCTGAAGAGGAAAAGCTTAAGAAAAAAACACAAAAGAAAAAACAGAAGAAAATGGTAATGTAAATATTACACACTCATGCACCCTAATCTTGATGGGGGTTGAAAATGTTTACTCAAGTTAAAAGTTACTCTTTCTGGTATACAATAGAGGCAGCGAGAGAGACGTCGGTTAGAAAGAATAGAAAAGGAAAATGGGAAGAAAGATGGTGCCAAACAGGTATGAAAAGTTTAATAAATATTTTATAAGGGCTTTGTACTCAACCAATATTTCTCACCTGTTATTTGCTTTGATAATGCCATATTCTTTAGACTGATGTGTATGTGTATATATAAACATTTGTTAGTACTACAGTGTCTTGTTTTTTTTTTCTTCCCATAGGAAGCTGCTTCTGCTGCTCCAGTTAAATCTAAACCTTCAGAAAGAGAGTGTGAAAGTAAGAAAAAAACAAATAACAGTGTACTCCCAGATCCTGACCCACAGTGCAATTCACAAGCCACAGAGAGCAGTGACAGTTTTGATGATGATGATGATGATGATGATGATAAAGAGAGTGTAGCTGATGAATTGGAGGTTGGCATGTTTTCTGCATTTGTGTCTCCTTTTCAATAAGAGTCTGTTTAGCACCTGCACATGTATCTAACAATCATAATCCGCAATGTGTGTTTCAATAGCTTGATATGAGCAGCTGCTTTGTGACCAATGCTGCAGCCATCGCAAAACGCAAACTTGAGCAGAAACCTAAACCTGACAGGAAAGACAAAAAAGCTGGAAACATCAAGAAGCATGAAACAGTACAAAATACAAAAGAGCCTCAGATTGAGGTTTGTAAAATAACATTTTAGGAAATTTTACTTTTTTTTTTTTTTAACCTTTTTACAATTTACAATTAGTCAGTTTTCTCAGTCAGTCACTAGTCAACTTAAGTGATTATGATGCTTTTAAGTAAACAGAATACATTTTTATAAACCATGTATATCCACAGACTGTTAATGAAAAGGAGGCATCAGAGGAACCGGAAAAGGATAATGTTACAAGGAGCATGGAGCTGGCAGGTGTGTGTATATTCCTGAAAATATTTCTGTTCTCATATCCGGCTTTTTTCATTTTAATGTTTAGTGATCAATTTTCATTTTTTCTTCCCCCTCCCAGTGATTGGGAATAAATATGCTCAAACAGGAAATCTGGATATGGCTGTGAAGTATTTTACTGATGCTATAAAGCACAATCCTCAAGAGGTTAAGTAAGTAACTTTATGAATTTCATATACACACACAGTGGATTCAGAAAGGATTCAGATTTCGTAATCTTGCAGCCTCTCAGTACCCCATAATGACAAAGTGAAAACTAAATTCTAAAAGAACATGTACATAAGTATTCAACAGGGTGTTGCAGGAGGGACTTTGAGACTGGTAAGGGTTAAGGGAAAGCTGGGTGGAGCAAAGTTCATTCATATCCTTAATTAAAACCTGTTCCACAGCATTCAGGACCTCAGACTGCACCGAAGGTTCACCTTCCAACATAATGATAACAATGACAAATCTGTGAATAACAGAGTGGCCAAGCCAGAGCCCTGTCTTAAACCCTATTGAACATCTTGAGAGAGACCTGAAAATGGCGGTCCACTGGCGGTCTCCATCCAACCTGACAGGGCTTAAGAGGGTTTGCAAAGAAGAATGGTGGAAAATTCCCCAATCCATGCGTGCAAAGCTTGTTGTCATACCCAAAAAGAGTCGAGGCTGTAATTGCTGCCAAAGGTCCTTCAACTAAGTACTGAGTAAAGAGCCTGAATACTTATGTTCATGTGATATTTCAGGTTTTTCTTTTTAAATTTACAGACATTTTAATTCTGTTTTCACTTTGTCACTATGGGGTGCTGAGTGTCGATTAATAAGAGAAAATATCTTCATATTTAAAAGTTAAAGATAATTTTTGATACTCTTGTCTGCTTGACAGGTTGTTTGGAAATCGCTCTTTCTGTTATGAGAAAATGCAGCAATATGGGAAGGCTTTAATAGATGCAGATATTGCTCTTTCACTGAACCCCACATGGATTAAAGGTCTCTATAGAAAAGGGAAAGCATTAGTTGGGCTTAAGGTAAATTATATCTTTACACTGCACAGAAATGTAAACTTTTTATATTTTATTTACTCCTCTTCACATGCTAATGTTTTTTTCCCCCTCTTAGAGATACTATGAGGCTTGTTTGACATATAAAGAAGTTTTAAAGCTTGACAGCTCCTGTACTGATGCTGCTCATGAGCTCATGAGGGTACAGATAATGCAGTTAATGGTAAGTAACACTGGGTGGTTCTTTAGTTACGGATTGTGCAATGTCCATTGTTTGCTGTATGGTTTAAAAAATAAAAATAACTGTCTGAAAGGTTGGTGAATTTCTATCAGCAAAGATTGAGATCACTAGGCTCAAATATAAGTTTTGATTCAAAAATGTTTATTGAGTATTGAAATATTAAAATACCATAAACATAATAGTTTTTGTATGTGGACTGAAAGGCCTTCCTCCTTCCTAGAATAGTGACAAATGAATATACCTATCTTGTACTTGCCTGCTATGTGTTTGCCAGTACTATTTTGATAATGTTTTTTGCTTGATGTTATCTACAGGATATGGGATACACTAGAGAGCAAAGTTCGAATGCTCTGATTATACATGGAACAGTAGAAAAAGCTTTAGAAGCACTCTCTGGTTTGCATGGTAATACCCTGTCTGTTTACTCTCGCCGTTCTTCCCTAAATAATATTTTACAAACACTTATTTATTTATTTATTTATTTATTTATTTATTTATTTATTTACATGCAAGTTCTTTTTTCTTTCTTTTTTTTTTTTCTCTGTCGCATTTTCTTTGTCTTAAGGTAATATGGCAGCCGCTGAAGAAGTAAGAGTTTATCCAGAGAGAAATACTCAACCAGCAAAAGTCCTACTCCAAAACGTGTCCCAGAACTCACCTAAAGTCAACACAGCTTTACCGCCTAACCGGTAATTGTCTACTCTTTTAGAGTCATGCTTGTCATTTATTCACTTTGGCTTTATCTGTAAGGGTTCTGATTTTGTGTGTGCTTTGGCAGAGAGCTGTTTCCAGTCTGGGTTGGGGATCTTGTGCCTGCTTTAACAGAATTAAGACTTCGTGAGCTGTTCAGCAAGTAAGTTGTCATCATCTCAAGCACACTGGCCACCTTTTTCTAGTTTATATTTGCAAAATGGATTCTATTCCGGCCAGAAATGTGAAATTCTACTCTGTGTTAACTATAAAGCACAGTGTAGTTCTTTGAGTGATTTTTTTGTAACATTAGTGGTAACATTGTGCCTCAAAATTATGTTGAATGTACCATTAATGGATTTGCTGTTTGTTCTTTTTGTTTATTATTTTTATAGTTTTGGGCAAGTCCATAGTGTAAGATTATTGCCAACAAGACGCTGTGCTTTTATTAACTACACCAACAAGGAGAACTGTGAGAGAGCCATAAAAGAAATGAATGTAAGTGTTTTTGTGTCTTGGATAATGGGGTGATTATGTATATTTTTACCATTTAATGTCTGAAAACAACTAGCAGGTACAGGTATTTGCATCTACAGTACACTTTACATGAGGTTACAGAATGGCTTGGAATGTCACATAGTGTCACCTTTCCATAATGGAAAACAAACTAGTACTGCGGTGCTTAAAGATAAACATTCTGAGTAGACTGACTGAGCGATTATTGTTGCTGGAAGTATGAGCTTGCAATATAACTTCTGCAGGGTTGAAGCTAAGTACAGTTCCCAACTCATTTGAAACTGGGATATGATGGAGAAAACAAACACTGCCCAATTTTCTGTTCTGAGCTACATGAAAGCCACCAATTTTGGTTGTGGAATTAACAGGCTTTTGCATTCAGACAAAAACTACTTTTGTACAGAAGCTATAAATCCTACTGCTGATGAGTGAGGGATGCTTAAAGCAGCTAACATACCTGAAAGATGTCCTCTTAGTATGATGCTGTAGATCATGACTGGTGATGGGAGAATATTATTTGTGTCTCACTTGTGTACTCAAGTGTGTGTCTGTTTTAGGGCTTTCGTGTAGCAGGGACTTGTCTTGCAGTTCGTTATCCTGACAGAATCCACACACATCTTGGTGTATCCAAAACTGCAACAACAGATGCAGGAAAAGTAAAGTAAGTGAACACACAATTTCATTGTCTCAGTTTGAATTTTTAGAAAGTAATTTATCATTTTATGTCAGTGCTGATTTTGAATAAATGTAAATTTATTTTTTGGCAATCTGTATTGTACACACTTTCAGTTCATTTTCTTATGATGTCTCTGCAAGTACTTGCTGTGTAAAATATTTTGTCTGCTAATGAGTACTTTCTCATTTGCGCAGTAAGTTTCCTGATGAGTGTTATTTCTGGAGGACGACAGGTTGTATCAAGAATAACCGGTGCCTCTATCGCCATGTACCTGAACACAAGGGCATTGATCTGTCTAAAGTTAAGTGATAGGGTGTCACAGAATTGCTAGCAGTAAGATTGACGTTAATCCGTGTTTCTCATATCACATTTATTAATGACCATTATCAGCTAAACAAATAACCAAATACATAACAATATAAACAAAGTTACAATCGCTATCAAATTATTAACCAACTGGATTTTTTTTTTATTAATATTTCTATTCAATTAAATTCACTAGAAAGGTTAATTATGTTTTTCATTTGCTGTTAGAATCCTGAATTAGTATAACCATTCTTTCTTTCTGTACTTTTATATCTAAAACCAGAAAGTATTGTGTTTTGGTTTATGTCAAGTAGAAGGTTTTAGCTGTTTTAGCTATTTTCCCTGCCTTTATAAATCAATTTTATTTACTTGATTAAGAAACCTTTCAAGAGCCTTATTTCCATTCTACTGGACACTAGATTTTCTTTTCTTTTTCTTTTTTTTAAGTGTAATAAAGATCAGAAAATGTTTTCCTTTGTTCTCTTTATTATAGTTTATCTTTATGGTTGCATACATTACATTCTGTGCATGTTGATTGTTGTAATGGAATTGTCTCAGGATGATCATTATTTCTCATGAATCAACAATGTTCCCTTATTGGTTAAATCAATTTTGTGCTTGTTTCCATTGCTTTTAAGATGTTTGATGTTAAAGGAAAGAAATTTGATAACAGAATATTATGATGTTTTTTTGAGAAAATAACAAATTTCATAAAGATCCGTCCTGCTGTTCTGTAAGGCTCCTTACATGAAAGATTACTTTATAATCAGTTCAGTGCAACTATAATGTTAACTGACACACTAGAAATCTACCATGAAATCTATACACACATCCCTGAAATATCTTGGTTGAAAATAGTCAAAAACAGCACACAATTTCCAGATGCTAATCCAAGTATTATTTTAGGCATAAAATAAATGGTTTGCATATAGTTTTAATGATAATAATGACTAGAAAGGTATTAAAATGCTGCTTGCTCTCTTGCACCAAATCAAGCATAGATGGATTCATCCAAGTTAGCAGACTCCTATCCACGAGCTTACTGTAAAACCCTGTATACATGCTCACTCTAAGTTCTGTTTATACAGTGATAAAAAGAGTGATATCTATCTATACAAGAGTGATAGCTGTATGTCTAGTGGACCAAGGTGCAAGTTGAATTTAATATATTGGGAAATACGTGTACAGCTAGAGGCTTAAACCACCCTGCAATAACCCAGTGCCTGAGAGACTTGTGCCATTATCATTCAATACCATGTACATTTTAAACACCCATATAAATAAATAACCATAGTTTCTCTTGTTCTATAAGTATTAGGCAACATGTGTAGCAAAATGAGCACCTTTTACATTATATGTAGCCATTATTACATTATGCACACTGTCTTAAATAAATAAACAATAAACACGATACCTCTGAAATCAATTTGTCTCTGATATTTAAATACACATGAAACACTGAAATTTAATCAAAAGGAAGAAATGAATCAGTTCTAGATATGTTATTTGCATTTACCTGATGCTAGTATTCAAAGTGATTTTTTATTGAGACAAGATAGAAGTAAGCAGTTGTGGGGTAAGGGTCTTGGTCTGCCACTTTCCTAAAAGGAGGCATAGACACCTGAAATATCAGTATTCACACATTTTGGTTTAGTTGTGGGGAAGGACAAAGGACAGTAATCTGGCCAAACTACCCACTACTCCATGCTGTCATGTCCCCAAAGCAATACTGTGGATACATTTTTGGTTAACCTACAAAACAACAAAAGAGCATATACTGACGTGTCTAATCACCACTCATATAATAGTATATAATATTAATTTGCATTTAATTGCATACATTTTGTTGTTTTGAGTTTTCTGTGTCCTCTACCATGTTGTGAGGGATAAGAACCCTGCCCTCTCTTCTCATGCTTCTCAGAGTGAAACATAAGACCAACCTACAATATTGCTGAGCACCTTATTGGCTGAGGCTGAAATGATGCTGTGTGTGTGTGTGTGTGTGTGTGTGTGTGTGTGTGTGTGTGTGTGTGTGTGTGTGTGTGTGTGTGTGTGCCTGTGTGTGTGTGTGTGCCTGTGTGTGTGTGTGTGTGTGTGAGCTCCTGCTTGTGTGTCCCATATAAAGCCTGCTGCACGCAGTATTTCTGAACTGGTGCAGTGCCGGTTCATCTCCATCGATGGTGTGCAGAACAAGGGGGACCTAAAGGAAAAACTTTGTCAAAAAAATCTCCACGTTAATTTAAAAAAAAAAACGTAACTTAAAAATTCATCAACATGAGTTTACTTTCCTCCTCCTCACTGATCCGGCGCTGGGACAACCATTCCAGCCCCTACCGCCTCTCCCAGATGTCCTTCACTCCCTCACGGCGGCTGTTGAAGTCAGAGCCTTTGCGATACTGGGAGCCAAATGAGCTGAGTGTGGTATGTACAGAGCTGCTGGGAGTGAGAGCTCAGGAAAAAGAAGAATTAGTGGGGCTGAATGACCGTTTTGCCTCCTACATTGAGAAGGTGCGTTGTTTGGAGCAGCAGAATCGAATGTTAATGGGGCAGTTGGAAGCCCTGCAGGTAATGCAGACTCAGCCATCTCGGCTGCAGCAACTATTCAGACAAGAGGCACAGGATCTTCGCCAGCAGCTGCACCATGAGACCCAGGACAAGGAACACATGGAGGTGCGCAAAGACAAGCTGCGAGTGGAGCAGGAGCAGCTGGAAAAGAGATGGCAGGAGGAGGTGCGGCAGCGTGAGTGGGCTGAGGATGAGCTGCAGCGTGCAAGAGATGAGGCAGACAGGACAGCAATGTTAACCTGTGACGCTGAGGTGAGACTGATTTCTTTGGCGCAGGAGTTAGCCTTTCTGAAGCAGGTGTTTGCAGAAGAGCGGGAGGGGCTGAAGGTGCAGTTGCAGGTGTCCAGTCTCACCACAGAGCCAGATGTGAGCAGACCAGACCTCTCAGCCGCCCTGAGAGAGATCCGTACACAGTATGAAAACTTGGCCAAGCGCAACATGCAAACCGCCGAAACCTGGTACCAGGGAAAGGCGGCCAACGTGGCACAAGTAGCCGATAAGCAGCAGGAGGCTGTGCGCTTGGTGCGTGGGGAAACGGCCAAGCACCGTCAGCTGCTGCTGGCTTGCTCCAATGAGGTTGAAACTCTGAAGAGTGTTATCAACTCTCTGAATTCTCAGCTCAGAGAACTAGAGGAGACACAGAGTGAGGAGGTTGCCAAGTATCAGGTACACTACAAATCACTGGCTGAAAACATTACACATTATACACACATATTATAGTTCTTCTCTACCAAAAATATGGCAGCCATTTGATTTAGACAGAAGTGGTTTAATGGATCAGAGTGCTGTAGCGGAGCAATATGGCTACTTCACACAATTAAAGCACTTGTTAACACAAATATTTTTTCTGCCACAATATTGTTAATATTACAAAATAAAAAGGAAGCTAGTGTATTGTGCATAGCTCCTGAGGCAGATTGCTGACTCATTCTAATTTACTGCTGTGCTGATAAACGACTGACATACTTTAGTCTCATTACACAGGCTGTAGATCTCTCTCTCCTCCCCCCCCTCTCTGCACACACACACACATACACACATACACACACACACACACACACACACACACACATATATATGTTTGTATCTGTGGTACAGATGGTCATTGCTTTGCAGCATATTCATTAGTATTCGTAATTCCTGTTTGCTCTGTAGGGGAGGATAAGTCATCTGGAGAGGGATATTGCTGACGCTAAAGAGGAGATGTCACGCTACTTGAAGGAATATCATGATCTGTTGAACGTAAAGATGGCCCTGGACATTGAAATTGCAGCATACAAGTAATACAATACTCCCACAGCCTTCCATATTAATATGACTAATAAATCAGTCACAGCATATCATTTAATTGGAGTGCTTCATGTTTACTTTTTTATGTACTTTTGTTCATATTTTAACAGGCAGCTGCTTGAGGGGGAGGAGATTCGGCTGACGTACTACTCTCTGCCTATTCTGGCATAAACCCTAACCTTCTTAACTCCTTTCTAAATTTCCATCTACCATAACCCTCCAATGCTGATCCTTTATTCTCATTAAACTTGACCTTTAACACAATGTTTTAGCCTAATAGAATATTTAAAACAATGGGATAAAATGGTTGCCTCTTAACCAAGGGGTCTCCAATTTTGCCCACAATGAGCCGGTGTGACTGTAAGGTGTTCATATCAACCAAAACTGTTGTTTAGGTGTGACCCCTGTTTGGCTGGAATGAAGGTCTGCAGCCACTCCATCGCTTCATCTTTAATTCTAATCCTAATTGTCCAAACCCCAAACTATCTTGTCCCTAACCTAAGACCTAACCCCATATTATGACCCCTAACCATATATTCACATTACTGATTTAAAGAGAAATGAGCCCTTGTGTTACACAAGAGGTAAACCAGGATCTTTCCCCTTCTTCTTCACACTATAAATGAAACAATGCCACCATGGAGAGAACACTAAGTTCAGCACTTGCCCAGTCGGAGTTTAATATCTTTGTTGGTGAATTGTCATTCCACAGTTCTTCTCTAAGTGCTAATCATGACTGGTGATCAAGTCCCTTCTGCTCAAACTATCAACCAGTCGTTTGTGAAGGTGGATTCTTTTCAAAAACCAGTCTTGCATTAGGCACTATCATTGTACTGAGGTAGTGACATAGTTCTGACCCAATATCCACCAACAGAATGTTACTCTGCACACTGATTCTGTAAGAGTAGTAAATAAACCGAGTGAATGGTTTGTCAAGCCATTTTGAGCTGTAGAACCTCATTTGCTTATTGTTCTTATTCATAGATGACTTTTAGTCTTCATCCTAGTACTGTGAGCAGTCATTTCAGTAATAAAAGAAATCTTTGATTTAATAGAAATATCTCGACTAGAAATGTCAAATATTGTTACTGAAGAATCATTAATAGAAGAATTGTGTTTATCTTTATCAAACACTACAGTACGGAATCTATGTGCTCTCATCTGCTTCTGTTACATCTGCTCATTAATGAAACTGAAAGTCAACTGCTAGTGGGTCAAACAACTAGCAGAGAAGTAACCGGCAACAGTAATGTAATGTTCTGTAGTCTGTACCTCTGCTCCTAAAACAATACCTACTGAATAAAACAATACAAATATCATTGTATCTCCTATGGGTTTTCTTTATATAGTTTTAGTGCAGCGTTTTTCAGCAGTAATAATTCAAATAATGCTATTTCTCATACAATTTTAGTAAGTATCCAGTACTGGGCATGTCATCCCACACACCCCAATCCTGACATATTTAGCACTGATGAGTTTGGATAGAAGTAGAATATGAAATATTTATATTAATTATATAAGAATATTTGAACATGTATAACCTGTATTCATAGTATAAGAATATTTTACCATGTATAGCCTGGTTTTAACCTGGTTTTAAAAACTACGTGTTTTATCAGAGATAATCCTCCTACAAATTATAATACAGTTATCTGTATAAATAAGGATTCAAACAAACATAAGTGGCAGAATTATAAATGCCCTTGCATACAAAGGTTTAGTGGGTGGTCAAATAAAACTGTACAAACACCATTGGGATGATAATCTGCAGATATCTCGACTTTGCATTTTCTATAAATTTGAGTTATTTTATTTTTTTGCACCATAAAACCTGTTTATCTTTTTTTAAAGAGATTTTCCATGACAATGTTTTTTTTTCTTTTCTTTTCTTTCTTCAAGCAAAATATGGGGAATTAATCAGAAGCAAAATATTGGGAATTAACAAATTGAACAGTCTGAATATAATGTTTTTGTCTATGTATATTTAGTAAGTTATTACCAGAAAATAATCTGGATTCATGGGAACTGATGGTGTTTCTGGTTCTTTTGAATGATTCAGATCATTTAAATGATTCGGATCATTCGAATGAGCTCACATATAAAATCCAACACTTTTATTCTTATTTTCCCCCCATTTCGTTTTTCTAAACAGAAAATGTGATTATTAAGAGCTAAAATTGTTTAGTGACATATGACAGTACTTTAAAATAAACACAAACGACGATGTTGGTGTTCGCCAACAAACGTCTGAACGCACATATGCAGCATTTTCTGTGCATCGCGCAATGATACATTGTTACCATTAGACGGCACTATATTACACTCATTTCCCTTTACACTTGCACAGTATGAAGAAGAAGAGAAAGAAGAGAAAGAGTGAGCACTTCCTCTGCGAAAGGTCTTGAACATGGCGACCTCCTGTCTCAATGTTACAGAGCTGTGTTTGTTTTAGTAGTAACTCTGTTTATATTCGGGTCTGACCGCATACAGCACATCAGCGAGTTTTATTCAAACAGACAATTGGAGTGTAAAATGTTTTCAGCTGTAGTTCGGAGCCGTAATCCGGTCTCCCTTGCACTGTCCCCTCGTTTTGGTGTCGTGATGGACAGTGTGCGGGGCAGGAAGTCTCGCACTGACCCGAAAGCCAAGTCCAAAGCGGGCCGAATCAAGACCCCGCCCCCGGTGGACCCTGTGGAGATGGTGGTGCTGAAGCAGCGCTACACTGAGTACAACCTCATCATGAGGGCACTTAGGTAAAAAGTCACACAGCAGCATGCTACCTCACTCACTCATGCTGTCTGTTTTCTCTTCTTATCTTGCATGTTGCTCTTCAAAGCCCAAAGGCGATATAACACCCTTCAACATGCTTATATTTCAGTTTTAGTCATTCTCAGAAGAGCATACGTTTTACACAGACACGCTGAAATGTTCAGCTTGTTCTTATGGAGATGAATAAACTGCCTACTTATTGTCAGAAACGGAATCTTGTGGTGCTTGTGATGATAGAAGCTTCTGTAGCAGTTTGTTTTCTGCTTGAATGGAGAACAGTGGATATCAAGTCAGGTCAAGAAGCTTTTTATTGTCATTTCAACCATATATAGATGTTGCAGTACACAGTGTAATAAGACAACATTTTTCCAGGACCAGGGTGCTACAAAGCAAAGACAGAGTTAGTAAGTAAGTCTTAGTTACGTTAAAGTGCAACCTGGTGCAAACTGTGCAAGACAATACAAAAAAAGACAATAAACATAAATAGCGCCGACCAGTGTAAATACTGTATGTTCAAACAATATTGCATGTGCAGTAATACTAGAATGGACACAGTGTCATAGCAGCAGGATATGCTTCTATCATTGGCACACAGTAGGTGTTCCATTGATACTCCAATCCATTCTTATTACCCTCTTAAATGTTCATACTCATTGCTTGGTCCATACTCCAAAAAGTGGACTGTGATGCATTTTCATTTTTGTTCTCTATTACAGTACATTTGAATTAAAATGGCAAGGTATCACTAGAGAAGGTACTTAGCACCCAGTGATCTCTTTGGGTCTCTGATTTCAGAAAGTGGATATTTAAAATATTCAACCAAACGCTATATTTGTCAATACTGATAACTGTATTCAGGGTTGGAACAAAACACAAACTTTTTTGCTGTGGAAAAGCAGCTGTCAATAAATGTAATACATCGCTTCATCTGTTAATTCACTACATTTGAATCATAAACACCATGCATTTACTTAAACATTTATTCAATTGAGCTAACTAAAGTCAGCAACCTGGTAATGTGTCCAATTATTTGTGGTCTTTGAAAAGAAATGGGGGACCATGTATATGATTTACTTCATCTAGATATAAATTGAAGTTAAAAATTTAACTGTGCTCTTTATAATAAATGATGATTAATTGATATCTGACTCTATGTCAAGGCCAAACAACAGAGATTTTCCAGATATTTCAGGATGAGATGTGTGTGTGTGTGTGTCTGTGTGTAGATTACAGTTTAAAGAGGAGATGCTGAGGAAGCGCTATGAGGAAGAGACTGGTTCTTTAGCAGAAGAGAGAGCCAAACAGGAGGCTGAGGAACACAGATCCTTAATGGCCTGGAACGATGCAGAAAACCTTAGATTACGAAAAATACGGTGAGACAAGTAAACACGATAAAAACTATCACAGCATGCAGTCATGTTTTTCAGCACTGATTAAATGTTCATATTGTGCCCACTAGTGAGCTGCGTGTGCAGGCAGAGACTGCAGCTGCTGAACAGAGGAGGAAAGAGTCAGCGATTTTGCATGCACAAGAGCTTGAGAATTACATAAAAGAAAAAGAGAGAGAAATCCTTCAGCTACAGGTGGGAACATTAGACAAATAAGATGCAAATATGTATAAATGAGGCAAATATGTGAAAAACACACTTACCTTTAAATTATCTCATTTTCAGGAAGAGGCAAAGAACTTTATTACACTGGAAAATCTGGATCAGCGGATTGAGGAGGCGTTGGACAACCCTAAAAACTACAACTTTGCTATAAATAAAGAAGGACAAGTGGTCAAACAAACTGTGCTGCAATAAGAAACATTGATGAAAACCACAGGAGAGACTGAGAATTATCCATGTTTATTTACTTGCTCTGGCAAACTTATCTAACTTTAAGTGTCCACTCTAAGATGTTACTTTGTTTTCTTAAGTAAACGTTAAACTATGTTTCACTTATGTCGCGTCTTTTGTGTGGAAAGATGTGATTAAGATGTGAATTTTTGAAATGTCCCTAACGAACTTGGAAACACTGCTGTAGCATATGGTACTGTTTCTGAGGGGTGTACAAATCCTGAGGACTCGCTTCACTGCACACACTCACGGTTTTCCTATGTATGCAACTAAACTATTTATCCAGCTTTTCATCTAAGGTACTTTCAATTTAGACTGACTTTAACCAATTCTGCAAAATGTGCATTTGGAAATAATGCAGCTTCCTCCTGATCCTATAAAACTAATAGACACGTTTTTATTGTAGAAATTCACCCTAAAACACTAAAGCAGAAGTGCCATGGCATTATACAAAGTGCCAGAAACAGTACAAGTAATACATAAAAAAAGTCTACACTCCCTGACAAAAGTCTTGTCGCCTATCCATGTTTTAGGAACAACGAATAATAACTTGACTTCTAGTTGATCATTCAGAATCAGTAGTGGCTTATATGAAATTCAAAGGCCAAAGCGTAGATTACGCTTATTTTACCAAAATAAAATCTTATCATGCCTTTTAATAATTTAATTAGAACAGAAGGGTCAGACTTTGCTTAGACAAAAGTCTTGTCACATCTTTAAAGGATTCAACCAATCACAGATTAGAGAGTCACCTGTGAGAAATACTGTAATTCACACTTTCCCAGGTGTGTAGAAGAAGAACCCCAGCACACCCAGCCTTCATTTGAAATGAATTTATTCAACCACAGACCAAAGTGCTGATCATCAAGAGCCTGAAGACCAAGTCTGCTGTCTCCTGCTACATCTTTAATGTATCTAAATGTCAAGTGGATAAGAAAAAGATTTGAAGAAAACGGTGAAGTTCATGACAGGCCCAGGTCAGGCAGACAACAGTTCGAGAGGACCGTTTGATGGTTCGACAGTCCAGTACATAACAACTGGTCATCAGAAACCAGCATTAGATAAAAAAATCATGTTGCAATTGCCAAGACCCACACTTGCAGGAAGGATGGACTGTGGAAAATTGGAAAAAGGTCGATTTTTCCAATGAATCATCTATTGTACTGCATCCCAATCTTCGCAAATACTGCAGAAGACCTATTGGAACCCGCACGGACCCAAGATTCACACAGAAAACAGTCAAGTTCGGTGGAGGAAAAATCATGGTTTGGGGTTACATACAGTATGGGGGCAAGCGAGACATCTGCAGAGTGGATGGTAACATCAACAGCCTGAGGTATCAAGACATTCTTGCTGCCCATTACATACCACAGGAGAGGGCAAATTCTTCAGCAGGATGGCACTCCTTATACTTCAGCCTCCACATCAAAGTTCCTGAAAGCAAAAAAGGTTAAGGTGCTCCAGCTTTGGCCAGCCCAGTCACCAGGCATGAACATTATTGAGCAGGTCTGGGGTAAGATGAAGCAGGAGGCATTGAAGATGAAACCGAAGAATCTTGATGAACTCTGGGAGTCCTGCAAGAATGCTTTCTTTGCCATTCCTAATGACTTGAGTCATTGCCGAGACGTATAGATGCAGTCCTCCAAGCTCATCGGAGTCACACACTATTAATTCTTTTTCCACTGCACCATGACTTTGTTCTTTTCTGTAGATTATTTCTGTTAAGTGACAATACTTTTGTCTAACTTTAGTCTTTCTGTCCTAACAATTAAATAATTTAAAATCAAGGCATGATAAGATTTTATTTTGGTAAAATAAGCATAATCTAAATCTTTGCCTTTCATATAAGCCACTTCTGATTCCAAATGATCAACTAGAAGTCAAGTTATTATTTGTTGTTCCTACAATTTGGATAGGCAACAAGACTTTTGTCAGGGAGTCTACTTCATTGCAATGAAACTATCAGGTGACTCAAAATGTCATCAGGACCAAGACCCCAGTGGTGATTTGTGTAGAACTTAAACTTTACTACATTTTAACATTCTTCTGCTAAATTCTGAAAAGTGTTTCGGTTGTGTTTTAGCATCTACATGATCAGCAGTCAACTAAAAGATTATTTTCCCCGAATGTTTTGGCTTAACATTAACATACATCAACATGCCCTTAACAAACTACAAGAGAATGAATGCTAAACGCCAGTAAACAGACGGCGTCGTAGCAACGTGATGACGTGGTGTCTGCAGTTGAGACGCAATGCCATTGACTGTAACAAGACAGTGACAATCAAACCCTGACTTATAAATATTACCTAGGAAAATTATAGCTCACCAATCATGATCAGATGTTGCAAAGTTAAGAAAGTTAGATATTATGTTTTAAAACGTTGTCTTGTAGTGCTGATTCAATTCATAACTTATTTTATAATACATAACAATCTATAATAGTTTAACCTCCATGTATCAGAAATATTCTACAACAGTCATATATATAAGGACAACAGGATTGTTGCTGCTATAGAATTTGTGCACAGCTTATTACATTTAAGTTCTGAGCATTAAATAATAATTCATTATTATTATTATTATTATTATTATTATTATTATTATTATCATCATCATCATTATTATTCATTATTATTATAATAGTTCATTATATTGCACTGGACTCTTAAGATGCTAGATTTTGAACTGAATCTGACCTACAAATTCCTTTTTGTTTATGACTGGACTTGGTTAGGACTACGCATGCGCAGTGTAGAGACTTCCGGAGCACGAGATATATGCTGATATAGTAACGACTTACTGAGAGTAACGACTTGTTGTGGGTTTAAGTGTCGGAATTCCCAAGGAGAACGTTTCATAATAAGGACTACTGAAAAGTATATTAGCTTTCGATATCACCTTCTGTAGAGTTTGCTGACAAGTTGTTTAATATCTGATGCAATATGGCAACCAAACATCGTCCACTCTTACGGATAATCACAGAGACGAGGCGCCATGTGAAGGATTTACCTTTAGGATTTGTACGATATGCTTCCAGCACATGTTCAGTGAATCAACCAGCAGAAAACACGCCTGTGTTTAGGGCCCCGGTGTCGGAAGGAGGACGAGGAGGCGGTGGATCATCATCTCGGACGTGTCTCCTTAGAGCCGCGGCGTTAGGACTGGGGCTGAGTGCGTTATACGGTGTAAACAACGAGCGGGATAAACACGTCTCCATGAAGACACGACCTGTCACTAACACCGTGCTGCACTGCGTCGCACCTACAGCCTACTGTGCTTCCGCATACAAAGGCGACAGTCCGCGGTATAAGTACAACTTTATCGCGGATGTAGTGGAGAAATCGGCGCCTGCTGTAGTTTACATTGACATATTAGGACGGTGAGTTTGACAACAGACTGCGTTAAAGAAGCCAAAAGTTTGTCATTGTCGTGGTAGAGCAACCTTCCTACTTTTCTGAACACATGATGGGGTTCGTTTAATTCTGTAGCAGTAACTAATGGATTTTCCCTTCACTTCCGATCCCAATTCTCATTCTGTCTGTCCTAAAGTGTCCTAATTAGTGTGTCCAGAATTGTAGTATGTTGAAATGAACATCCCAAAAGGTGCCAGAATGGTGTGTTGTACAAAGTACTATGGACAGCGACTACTATTGGCCACAACTCCCAAAGAAGTGAGGAGTTGTTTTGGGATGTAGGATGTAGGAAGGTACAGTAGGTAGGAAGGACAAACAAAAAGGAAATTAGGAAAGTAATAAAGAAATTGTGGTGATGGTGCACATAAATAGGACAACATTGTTTCTTATTATGAAACGTGTTATTATGTCTCAGTATTTGCATACTCTTGCTACACAGTCAAACCAAATGCATGTCCTTTTTATTGCATGACATAAATTGAGCCACAGAAATGTTTAGTTAAGGTTGAAGAACCTGGCTTTCTGTAGAAAATCACCACCACCACCACCACCACCACCATCATCCATGCCTGACTACGCTAATGCTCTTGTGGCTGAATGAGCACTAATCCCCACAGACATTCCAAAATCTAGTTGTTATTGGGATGTTCAAAAGTCATGCATGACTGTGAGTCAGCTCCACAAACTTAAAATAACTTAGTTTTAGATTATTAATAACACAATAGTACAAAACACTTGCAATAGGCATACAGTAATATTACAAGATTATGAGACCTTTGTGGATCCCAGTATACAAAAGGTATTTTTGGTGTTTGGTCCAATTCTTTGAAAGTGAAAATGAAAATTTACTGATTTTAAAGATAAGATAAAATTAAATAGCTTTACTGTCTCATCACACAGAAGCCTGAGCACACACTGGTTGCCTTAGTTGCCTTACTTGTACTGTAGACTAAGCCATTTTGGGCATCATTTCTTAACAGGCATCCATTCTCTGGCCGTGAGATCCCTATTTCTAATGGTTCTGGCTTCATCATCAGTGCTGATGGTCTCATAGTGACCAATGCCCATGTTGTAGCCAACAAGCGTGGGGTTCGTGTCAAACTGGCCAACGGAGACATGTACAATGCCACTGTACAAGATGTGGATCAGGCCGCAGACATTGCAACAATTAAAATCAATGCTAAGGTAACAATGATACTGTGACTGTTTCTGGTGAAACGCAAGAATAGACATATTACCTTTTTTTTGTATTTATTATCCTCTTTGGCTTTTTCACTGATATTTGGTTCCTCTGGGGGTGTTTTCAGCATCCCTTGCCCACACTGCGTCTTGGGAAGTCATTAGATGTTCGTCAGGGGGAGTTTGTGGTTGCCATGGGGAGCCCCTTTGCTCTGAGGAACACCATCACATCTGGAATAGTTAGTTCGGCTCAAAGAGGCAGCAAAGAACTGGGCCTGTCTAATGGCAACATGGACTACATACAGACCGATGCTGCCATAGATGTGAGCATGCACCACTTTGCCCAATTTAGATAACATATTTTTGTCAAACTCTAAATGTGTAAAAACATAATATTGAAACCTTCTGATATTTGTACTTCTTTGGACCTTTACAGTTTGGGAATTCAGGTGGTCCACTTATTAATTTGGTAAGAACTACCTTAGACAATAATATAAACACACAGAATTAAATCACTGTATCACAAACTCAGTATTTAAATGGTTTTTTTTTTTTTTTTTTTTTAACTCTCAGGATGGTGAGGTCATTGGTATTAACACCATGAAGGTGACTGCTGGGATTTCTTTTGCCATTCCCTCTGACAGACTTCGTCTTTTCCTTGAGAATGCTGCTGATAAAAAGAGTAAAATGCATCATTTCTCTTATTCTTTAAAGTCATTCATGACAACTTTTGGATCTCTCATTGCTCTTGGTCGTTTACAGGTTCTTGGTTCAGTGGCTCTGAAAATAAACGCCGCTACATAGGAGTGATGATGTTAACACTAACACCCAGGTAACCTGATCCATAAGTGCTCATTAAAAACACAAACATACTAATTAAATAACACAGAGGTGCAACTTGGCAGAGCTGTAGTCATTCTTGGTGTCTTATTATCTTTTAGTATAATCACTGAGTTGAAGATGCGTGATCCCTTGTTCCCAGATGTAACACATGGAATCCTCATCCATCGTGTTATCACTGGCTCTCCGGCCAACAGGTCAGCAGATAAAAATGGTGTCCTTGTTTTACATACACTGTCAAATTTAATAGTTTATTAAACAATTACAAATTCAGTGTCTTATCTGAGTAATGTTTACTCTCATTTCCACCTCATGTAACATTCTCCTTTTTCATTTATTTTGTTGAATACGGTTTGACATCACACTACTCAGAATTAAAATGAATTACTCAAACCAACCGCTCTGTCACCAATAACAATGCCACGGTTAAAGTCTCAGGATATTTTTTTTCTTCACCACTTGCTCTGTTTTTGCACTCTGCTGCTGCCACATGATTGGCTGATTAGATAACTGTAGGAATGTGCAGTCATATAGGTGTTCCTAATAAAGGGAATAAAGCTGTGTGTGTGTGTGTGTGTGTGTGTGTGTGTGTGTGTGTAAAAAAATAAAAGGAGAAGGACAGAGCCAGCTTGTGGAATATGGTTTAAAATTTTTTTAATGTGAACACTGTGTTCTTTGTGTGTGTCAGAGCGGGTATGAAACCAGGTGATATTGTGGTGGAAGTCAATGGGAAAAAGGTGAGCACCTCAGAAGAAATCTACAATGCAGTACGGACAAGTGACAGCATCAACATGGTGGTGCGCAGAGGTCAAGACCTCCTGATGCTGCACATTTCCCCTGAGTTCACAGAATAACATATACCAGACACAGTATTTTGCCTTATGGAAAAATTACAGATTAAAAA